>NW_012151507.1:7895743-7898048 GCF_000956105.1 Propithecus coquereli | reverse complement strand
TTTGGGCAGAATAGACATTTTAACAATGTTGATTCTGCCAATCCACGAACAGGGAAGGTTTTCCCCTTTTGTGTCATCTGTTATTTCTTTCATCAGTGTTTTGTAGTTCTCCTTATAGAGGTCTTTAACCTCCTTTGTTAAGTATATTCCTAGGTATTTTATTTTCTTTGTAGCTAATAAATACAGGCCTACCATTGGATCCAGCAATCCCAGTGCTGGGTATCTACCCAAAGGAAATGAAGTCACTTTATCAAAAAGACACTTGCACTTGAATGTTTATAGCAGCACAATTGACAATTGCAAAACTGTGGAATCAACCCAAGTGCCCTTCAATTTGTGAGTGGATAAAGAAAACTTGGTATATATATCCCACGGAGCACTACTCAGCCATAAAAAGGAATGAAATTATGTCATTTGCAGCAATGTGGAGGTAACTAGAGACCATTATCCTAAGTGAAGTATCTCAGGAATGGAAAAGCAAACACCGTATGTTCTCACTAATAAGTGGGAGCTAATAGATGGGTACACATGGGCACAAAGTGATATAAAGGACACAAGAAAGCAACAAGGGGGGAGGGTGGGAGGGTCGGTGTGGGATAAAAACTTACCTATTGGGTACAATGAACACTACTCTAACGATGGGCACATCAAAAGCCGTGATGTAAGCTTTATGTAAGATATCCTTGTAACAAAAACACTTGTATCCCCTTAATTAACATTTTAAAATAAAAAAAAAATTAAAAAGAAATAATCACACAGTTTAAAGAAATACTATACTTACTAAGTAAGTTAAGTGCTCTGGGAGAAGTAAAGATGGAGGGATAATAATACATGGCTCTAATTTTGCCCACTTCTCTGGGGACTGATAATGAAACTGAGCCGTGAAGAGTAAGTTAGCCAGTGAGGAGTGGGGAGAAAGAGTGTTCCAGGCACAGGAAACAATGAGCACAGGATGTGAAAGGACAAGACCAGCCACATAATTTTCAGGCTCAGTGCAAAATAAAAATCGAGGACCCTTGTTCAAAAACTAAGAACTTCGAGACAGTGATGGAGCATTAAACCAAGCATGAGGACCTATGTGACTGCACAGGTCACACACCCACGAAACTGGCTCTGGAACAGAAGGGCACACGTGTGCGGGAATGAAGGCCAGTGCTGGACCGCAGTGAGGGGAGGAATTGCTAACTGGGGCTGACGAGGTGTGAGAGGCACACAGGAGCTAGTCCGAGGCGCGGGGCCTCCAGGGATCAACCTTACAGAGGTTCACAGTTTCCCCAAACAGTTACCAAAGAGCTATTGTGCAAACAAGGCTGTTATGTAATCATTCTGCTGGGTGCTGAGAGGAGGACAAAGACGACAGTCTCTGCTTTTAAGGAGCTTACAAATAACTCTGCAGTTGAGGGTAGAATGTGATGCATTCCACAAGAAAGGTACGAGCACCAATTTGTGGGGGCGTCAAGGCATGAAAATTACTCACTTGGGACAGGGAACCGTAAAACACGCAGAAGGACTGCAAACTGACTGAAATTGGCATTCTGCTGTCTTTAGAACAGTGATGTGACCACACCACTGTAGGAAGGACAAACACACACAGCAACATGTGCCAGGCATCTGCTTTACGTGTATTAATTCATTTTTGTCTTACATCTGTGAGGTGGATACTACTGTTATCATCCTCATTTTATAGAAGAGGAAAGAGAGGCACAGAAATGTTAAAGAATTTGTCCAAGGTCACACAGCTGGCAAGGTGGGGATTAATCTGAATCCAGGCAGTCCGGGCCCAAAGTCCTTGCTCTGAGCTACAATACTATACTACCATCTTATTAACATTAAGCGTTTTGTTTTTAAATTTATGTGCTATGATTGTGCCTCTTTTATTTTTTCTCCCAGTCTTCTATTGTCGTTTTAACCTTTTTATCTACTCAATTAGTTACATACACTGTTTTGAACTGGCTAGGAGCTATATAACAAGAAAAATAATTGTCCTTAAGATTTGTCCATCTTGAAATAGCAGAGGACATAAACAGGTGGAAAACCATACCATGCTCATGGGTCGGCAGAATCGACATCGTTAAGATGTCTATACTACCCAAAGTGATCTACAGATTCAATGCAATCCCTATTAAAATACCAACATCATTTTTCATGGATATAGAAAAAATAATTTCGGCCGGGCGCGGTGGCTCACGCCTGTAATCCTAGTTCTCTGGGAGGCCGAGGCGGGTGGATTGTTGAGCTCAGGAGTTCGAAACCAGCCTGAGCAAGAGCGAGACCCCGTCTCTACTAAAAATAGAAAGAAATTAAT
>NW_012151507.1:7893409-7894364 GCF_000956105.1 Propithecus coquereli | reverse complement strand
GAACCCATTCTACTAAGTGAAGTATCCCAAGAATGGAAAAATAAGCACCACATGTACTCACCAGCAAATTGGTTTCATTGATCAACACCTAACTGCACATATAAGAATAACATTTATTGGGTGTCGGGCACATGGGAGCGGGGAGGAGGGGATGGGTATATGCATACATAATGAGTGCAATGCGTACCATCTGGGGGATGGACAAGCTTGAAGCTCTGACTTGGGGGGGAGTGGTAAGGGAAACATATGTAACCTAAACATCTGCACCCCCACAATATGCTGAAATTAAAAAAAAGAAGAAAAAAAAAGATTTGTCCTTCTTTATCATCTAGAGCCAGAGTTGGCAGGACAGCAGCATGAAATACATTTAGGAATGCATTCTGAAAGAAGATGACATAGACAACTATAC
The DNA here is from genome assembly GCF_000956105.1 of Propithecus coquereli. Lineage (NCBI taxonomy): Eukaryota > Metazoa > Chordata > Mammalia > Primates > Indriidae > Propithecus > Propithecus coquereli. The sequence goes on along the minus strand of NW_012151507.1, from coordinate 7,893,955 downwards.
TTTCTTCTGTCATTGATGACAGTCCCAGTGTGTCCTGGTACTGCTTGTACCAGAGCTCATGCAGTTACAGACAATTACTACTGACCCTCTGAGAACCGTGAACACTGAATTAACGTAACTCTGGGAACACACACATTGGCTCCCAGCATCTCCATGATTCAATGCTGGATCTGCTCCTTACAGAATTGGGAAGTTCCTGCATGGGTGCACTGATTAAGTAAGTATTTACTATGTGTAAGACACTATGCTATGTGCCACATGGGATACAAAGGTAGTTACAACACTATCCTTTCATCAAGAAACTTACAGTAGACTTTACTTTTATTTTTTATTTTAGAGTATTACGAGGGTATACAAACGTTTTGGTTACATGAATTGCTTTTGTGCCGTTTGAGTCAAAGTTATAAATGTGCCCATCACCAAGATAGCGTGCATCATACTCATTAGGTGTGAATTTACCCATCCCCTCCTCCCTGCTCTTACAATAGACTTTAAATTTTATTAATGCCATAACAGAATTATAAATCTCATGCTATGATGGTTTAG
>NW_012151507.1:7892452-7893105 GCF_000956105.1 Propithecus coquereli | reverse complement strand
AAAAAAAAAAAAAAGAAAAAATTATTTTACGCTTCGTATGGAACCAGAGAAGACCCCATATAGCAAAAGAAATCCTAGGCAATAAAAACAAAATGGGAGGTATCAATCTACCGGACTTCAAACTATACTAAAAGGCTATTGTAATGAAAAAAGCTTGGTACTGGCACAAGAACAGGGACATCGACCAGTGGAACGGAACTGAGAACCCAGATATAAAACCATCCTCATACAGCCATCTAATCTTTGACAAAGCAGACGAAAACATACACTGGGGAAAATAATCCTTATTCAATAAATGTTGCTGGGAAAGCTGGATAGCCACATGTAGAAGACTGAACCAGGATCCACACCTTTCACCTCACAAAAATCAACTCACGCTGGGTGACAGACTTAAACCTAACATGTGAAACAATTAGAATTCTAGAAGAAAATGTTGGAAAAACTCTTATAGACATTGGCCTAGGCAAAGAATTTATGAAGAAGAACCCAAAGGCAATTACAGCAACAACAAAAATAAATAAATAGGACCTGATCAAATTAAAAAGCTTCTGCACAGCCAAAGAAACTGTCACAAGAACAAACAAATAACCTGCAGAATGGGAGAAAATTTTCACATGCTACACATCCAATAAAGGGCTGATAACTAGAATCTA
>NW_012151507.1:7883936-7890897 GCF_000956105.1 Propithecus coquereli | reverse complement strand
AGGTTTGCTATTGACCATTCAAAGGTGTCAGGATTTTTTTTTTTTTTTTTTTTTTTACTGAGGAAGGAGTAGATATCAGTAGCCTCCAAAGACTGGAGATAGGCATGACCACAGTTTTCCCCACTACACTGCTACAAGGCGGGAAGCATCTTCTGTAAGGTGGGAGCCAATAGGCCAAACAGAGTACTCTGCCTCAGGGGCCATTCTGCAGGTGTTAGACTGCCTGGCTTGGCAGAATCTTACATGCAATTTATGTAGGGCCAGGGGAGCCCGTACAGTGTTTCTAGCCAATCCAATTTAAAATTATTTCTGACATCCTTTATGCTAATTTGAAAACCCTCTGGTGTAGACTTAAATATAAATAGGTTAAATTTATAGCAGTTACCTCCTTATTAGGGTCTTTCCAATGCCAATCCCTACACTGTGTATTCCCCTATCAGTGTGTTTCAAATGTTATTCGATCATGTCCAAGGCGTAGACTAACGCACACACTGTGCAGGCTGGAGTATTTTCATGTAGATTACAGATAGCATTACAGTAGAGTAGGACTTTGAGAGGTACCAGGAGGGGCAAGATGTTCCGGATGGAGGGAACAATTCCTTATTGCTTATTTCTTTCCTCATTCCTGAAAGAAACGTCTGGAAGCAAAGGAATGGGGCTGAAAAATATGGGCTCACTAAATGTGCTAAGCAGTTAAGTTCGTCTGGGTGGGGAGACAGATGACTGGGCACGAGGCCGCAGCAGAGCGGGCTGGAAAGAACACACTGAAGCCAGATCAGGATGATCTAGGTTGCTGCCAACTGATGAAAGCATGAACCTATTTTGGCAACTGCTAGTTCAGTGACCGTATTTTCCGAAATAAAAATCAGGCAGATGGTCTTAACAGATGTTTGCATCCATTCTGGATATGAGCAGCAATTTGGAATATGAAAGAACCCAAAATACTAAAAGGTTTTGGATTGTTTTGGTGGCTTACAGGGCTTATGAGGCAGGATATTTGACATTAGAATTGACTTTTAAAAGAAAGTCTTGTCAGAGTATTGGTAAGTCACTGAGGTTTTAAAATAGGGCAGTAAAAAGATCAAAACTGTGCTTTTAAGAATGTTAATCTGGAAATGGTATATATGCTAAACTAGAAAGGGGGATAAAGAAAAAGGAGAACGGCAGTAATTGAAAGAACATTTAGGAAGTTATGAAAATAGATCAGGAGAAAAGGCCTTTGTGAAGAAGGCAGAAGCAGACAAGGAAAGGAAGGAACCAAAAAAATAGAGGTCTTTAAAGCAAGTCTTTGCTGGTCATTTCTTTTAAGCCAAGAGATCTCTCCCTGCCTTGAACTTAACATGAATTATTCTATACCACTCATTTAATAATCACATTTGACTGTGATGAGCTTTTCCTGGGGTATGAATTTTCCTAACCCCATTGGGATGCTTTAAGGCAAAAAATTTTGCTTTACTTAAACTTGGAACCTACTTCAACTTAACATATTTGGTAGAACACTGAACACTTAGTAGATGCCTAAAGCAGATTTATTCAGTGAAGTATGTTCCTAATGTCTCAAGGTTCAGATGGAATTTAATTACAATGCTGGAATTAAAGAAACGTATGAAGGCTATGCCCATATATTTTCCTTGAGTATGGGTATTACAGCAGATATGTGATGACATGGGGCTGATAAGTAGAAAGACACAGGACTCCACTTGGGATATTTTTGTTACCTAAATGAGAAAACTGTGATAACCAATTAAAAATGGCAGTTTTCCCTGATATGTTTGACAGAGCCAATAATTACCTCTGTTCTGTGGGGCAATTTCTAAAATAATGCATAAGAATGAGACTATTTGAGAAGACATTTTATGCTATGCAATTGGAGTATTCCCTAAATCGAAATTCATTTCTTTAATTGTTGAGGGAACAAATAGAAGAGGAAAGTAAAAACACCACGCATGCTAAATTCTTAACACACAAAGAGCAGATATATACCTAAAAATCAATAAGAGTGTGTTCAAGAGAATTCTCATTTTGGAAAAAGGTAATATCAAACTGACTTTCTAAAAATTGAAAACAATATTGAATCACTGTTTTTGCGGAGAGCAGATCAAATGAGAATGTATGTGAAGTTAGGTTTGGCCACAAACAGGTAAAGGAAAGGCCGTAAGATTGTTGTGTGCTTCTCTAAGGTTCATCTGCTGCAACGTACACGTGAACGGTTGCCCTTCAAAGTTTGGGGTGGGGAGTGGCATTTGTGTTCCCATTTCTAAGAAAACTGTGGGAGGCATGAAAAATAAGGCATGGGGAAATATGCATTTCGACCCTCACTTCCCTTCCACCCAGCCGCCCTCCCATTTCTATGGGAACAGGAGTTGAAAGACCTTGGCAGTTTAGAGCAAAAGCTCACTTACAGATTGCAGCTGTTTGAATGTCAGCTGAGAGCTGCAAATGACAGTTTATAGCAGCTGTTAAAATTTTTAAATGATGTTTTCTCTAATAAATTCCCCACTGTAATAATTTACGTGGAGGAAACTGACTATACAACTAGTACGAGGAAGAACACTCAAAGGGACCTTCCTGTTGCTGTCTTTCATAATCCCAGTATCACCGATCACTTTAAAAAGAATGACTGTGACAGGAAATCAAGAGAACACTCATCAACTCACTCTGATGTCACCAACTTCCCCCAAACGGTGGATGTGGAAAAAGTACTGAGGCACTAATTAAACTGAGGATGGGTGGAGAAAGGGAGAGAGAGGAGGACGGATCTCATTTAATATTTAAACGCTATTTATATTTTATTCCAAGAAACTACGTGAAGATTGGCAGATACACCCAGAGTTGGAACGCTGAGCCTATCTAGACTTAAGCCGTTGCAGATAATTCCGTAAACAAGCGGCATTGCTATCCAAATCCCCTTGACTCCTGAGTTCGAGCAGAGTAGTGAGGTATACCTCTATTTCTTCAGCTGCTATAATCGAAAAGGGCAGACCAGACTTGCCAAAGATTACCCACTTCCCCTCTATATCCAAGGGCATTAGAATACACATGGAAAATTATTTATAAATGGAAATCTGTGTTGTAAGCTTTTAGCTTAAGGAGAAATAGCCTTATCAATACCCTGAAATGAATGCCATCATATAAAACATGCAAAGGTTGAGAAAGAAAAAAAAATTCTTTCTGTTTTGTATGTCCATAACACAATTTTATTTCTGAGGTACACTTGACTGTTTTTGGAAAGGCTGTTATCCCAAATTGTTCACTATAACTTGGCTTCTACTCACACGTGCCTTGGGCAAATACGAAACCTGAACGCTTTCTACTACAATTACACAAAACGGTGTCAAGAGCATTAGCTAACAGGATAAGAAGGAAGTGTTCCAATAGACCTTTGGGGCCTAAGTGGGCTTCTTGTTCTCACCACAAGCTCAGGTGATATTTCCAAGACAAGAAGATGAGAACAAACTACGGAGACCTCCACGTTAGGTCTACACTGTTGATTCAGGTAAAGTCTGAGTCTGTTTATTTCAAGAAGCACATATTGAGAACATATTTATCACCTAGCACCAGGTACTAGTAGTACCAATATTTACGACAGAGTTTCTAATTGCCAGATTTTTTTTTCAAATGAAGTATTGCTATTTTTAAACTAGTCTTATAAAAAAATATGGGAGCTCTCCTTCCCTATCCTCACTACCATACACTCTGATGTACGTGAAGGTTGTCCTCAGACTTCTTTTACTTAAAGCGTAACACATAATTTAAGCCATAAAATGCAGGTTAATAATTGAAAAAATGAAAGTAACTTCTTGGGACCATGAGTGAGTCTGTAAATGAGACCAAAGTAGTTCATAAATTCTGGCACTTTCTAATTCTCTGTAAAATTTCTTCTTTCTCTTTTCATAAGCAAATTTTTTCTGGCTAACATAATAGTTCAGTTAGCTCTAGTAAGCACTTTCCTGTCTCTATAAAGTATACTGTAATTTAGGTTCATGACATAGATGGAAAACTACAGTGAAATATGCCAAGTTAAAGAATGTTTCAATTTAATCCCAGCTGCCCTTTTCTTGCTAAAAACCATCATTTCCTTGGACTTCATGTTCTCATCAATTTTACTATCAGCACAAGTGGTTGGCTTTCTTTTTGGATACATTTTCCACCCAGAAACAAAGTTAAATTTAAATCTAGATGCTGAAAGAACAACCCGGCTCATGAAGACTTACTCCTTCCCCAGCCTCACAGGGCATATATTGATAATCAGGACTTCTGCAAAATCACAAAATGTTACATTGCCATGGCTCTTAGGGAATCTCACAAAAATGCTGAAATCACAAGTGATGAATTCATGAATTTAAAAATCTACTATAATTTTTGGAATTTTAAGTTTTTCATATTTCCTTTTTCAATGCTAATGATTTCCTGAGACATGTTTTCAAGGGATTATTTATAAGCGCAAATACTTAAGAACCAGATAAAATTGAGGCAGAGTCCACATTAAGTGATTTACTTCATTTCATAGACTTTATAAATATGAGTGGGTATATATTTATGTATCAGTTATTTTAGAAAAAGTCAAAGTACCATACCCAGATATTCTCAAAACTATTAATCACATGAACTCAAAAAAAGAGAACCCAAAAACATTTACAAAAAATTTGTGGAAAAACAATAACAAAAGCCTTCCTTGAGAACAAAAAAAGTGAAAAATCATAAATACCAATTTTAAGAAAGGAATCATCTTTAATTCAAAGGAACCTTTAAATTGAAAGTATTTTTTAACTCAGGTGCTATGTCATAATTATCCCTTTTTCTGACAGAAAAGCTAAAGGATACAGAATATATCTGGCCCAGGAATCTAAACAAAGAACATATTCCTGGCTAATCCAGTTGAGATGAAGTTTGCAATAGTGAATCTGACTCTGCTCTGTTCTCTGTTGCAAATAACAGATTTTTCGCTTGTTTTCATGCCGCTCATGAAAAAGAGATAAGACTTTCTTATTGCCAAATTGTTTTCCATAGAACCTCTTATTCACCTGAAATGTAAACTCCATGTCTGTACAGAAGTCAAATTTGCGAAGCATATTTTTGATACTGCAGAAAACATAGCCAGTAATAGTTTGTTAATTGTTCATTCTTATATCAGATGTGAAGATAAAATAAAAACTATACAACTTCCATTGCTTTGATACTGATGTGATCATCTCTGATCCCTACTTTAACTATTTCTGTTAGGCTTTAATAAAAAAGTTTCTAAACTAAAAATGCAAAGCAAAGTTTAATTCTTCTACAATTCCTTCCTCTTTCCCTAGAGGACTGGGCTTTCCACGGATGGTGGGTTGAAGAGAATACATACTATAGTTGTGATCTATAATGAGACGCCTTCATTGCTGGGATGGATCCAAAACCCTAAAAAAGGTCCCAAGGCCTTGACAACCAGGGAGTCTTCATTATGCCAGAGATAACCTAGATGCAGAATACTAAATTGAGACACTCTCTCTCCCTAGGACAGTGGGTCTCCAACACTAGTGTGTGTCAAATCGGCTGGGTTTCGTCCCCAGAGTTTCTAATTCAGCAGGTCTGAGATGGAGCCTAAGAATCTGCATTTCTAAGAAGTTCCCAGGGGGTGCCGATGTTCTGGGTCTAGGGATCACACCTAGAGAACCATTGCTCTAGTTTTCCTCCCTTTAGGGTAAATTTGCGAGTACTCTTCAGTCATCCAATTTTCTTTTGTATCCAAACCCATGCAAACAGCACACAGTGGCCTAGAGTGAGAAGACTGGGTTCAAGTGAGGTTCTATTCAGTTCAACCCACCACCCATGGAAAGCCCAATCCTCTAGGGAAGATCAAGGAATTGCAGAAGAATTGAACTTTGCTTTGTCTTTTTCATTTGGAAACATTTTTATTAAAGCCTAACAGAACCATGCAGAGGGATGGATGGCCCTGTGTGATGTGTCAGAGCCCAGGAAGGACGAGGAGGGTGTTTCTGCAGAGTGGCAGCCTGGCATGGGTGTGTTGGAGCTCGAGCAGAATGAGGAAGGCATCCATGGGCGGGTACAATCTGGCATGAGGAGTTAGAAATAAATTGGAAGTTTGACTAGGAACTGGATAGTTACATAATTTCAAAGCACTTCCCCACAAAATTCTTATTAGCCATAAAGGGGAGTACAGCAACTTTATACGCAGAACCTTGAAGGAATCACCTTAGTCAAGTGAGTATCACTAGTAACAAGACAAATTAAAATTATGCTACATCTGACGGGTGGATGGGATGGGAGAAATACAGCATCACCTCTGTAATTTTCTGCCCCAAGATTCACACCCTAAATCTAATCATGAGGAACCACCAGATAAACTCGAATTAAGGGACATTCTACTAAATTAGCTTGTAATCTTGAAAAGTGTCGGCATTATGAAAGTCAAAGAAAGACTGAGAAAGTGTTACAGACTAACAGTGGCTAAAAAGACAGTCGAACACAGCACCTGGCTCAGAATTCTCTAAAAAATTCTGTTAAATAACAGAATAAATATCCCTTTTTGAAAACTTTAAAGAAAAGGAATGACTTTCTGGAGTGGTTTTGATATGATCCTACACAGAGAAGGAAAAGTACCAGATGATTCCTCTGAGTCCTTCCTAGTTTACCAATTGTACTGTCTCTACTATCTAACTGCTTATCTGTCTTTCAGAGCCCACAGTACGGCAGAGTTTTGAACACGTTAGCTCAGCACTTCACTAGGCAGGTGAAAAAACCACATATCAAAAACACATGGTCAGTCTAAAGAAACTTGAATTTAAATTTTATCTTCGAAAGCAAGTCTCAAAAATCTACACTTAGATGTAAAATGGAAGGCAATGTCTTCCCCCAGAGAGGCCAGCAGGCACAATTTTCCATATGGTATTTCTGCCACTTGATTGTAGGTTCAAACAGGAAGCAATAAAAGGCAATACATTTAAATGTTTTTTTAAGTTAA
>NW_012151507.1:7877892-7882556 GCF_000956105.1 Propithecus coquereli | reverse complement strand
GACCCTTATACGTGAACTAAATACCTTCACTGTGCAGGAGATACAATGAGCAACTAGGCACTACCTTCGAGATACGAGATACCAGATACAAGTCTAGTAGAAGATACAAATGCACCACAAATTGTCAAAAGACTAACGGAGGTCTGTATGGAGTAGAATGGGGTACACAGATTCAATGGTCTTCTCTAGCTGGGAGTCAGGACATGTATTACAGACGTAGATAAGGATTGGGCCTGCAAAGATGAGTGACTGCTGGACAGCTGGACAGAGGAGGCTCACTAAGAAGGGCCCTAAGCAATGACTGATGTGCGGGGGATCAGTGGGAAGTGAGGGCAACAAGAAGGGCCTTGATGTTATGAATGAGGGAATCACTGAAGGATTTTAGTCAAAGTAATACATGCTCTGTCAGGAATATGGAGAATGATTAGGCAAGGAGGAAAGAATAGAGAGGTGAGGATAATATTAAGAACGACAGGTCCTGGTCACTGAGCAGGGGTGGGCAAGACTTCTAAATCTTTGTTTACATAGAATATACTCAAGCAATTAACATTATTATGTAATTTGACTATGTCTCAATTATCCAGACAGGGCGTTGAATTCTTGTTCATTCAGAAGGGTCTGGAATCTTTTTTTTTTAGACATGGGGTCTGGCTCTGTTGTTCAGGCTGGAGTGTGGTGGTATGATCATAGCTTATTGTAGCCTCCTGGGTTTGAGTGATCCTCCTGCCTCAGTCTCCTGAGTAGCTGGGACTACAGGCATGTGCTACCATGCCTGGCTAATTTTTTAATATTTTGTAGAGATGGGGGTCTTGCTACGTTGCCTAGGCTGGTCTCGAACTCCTGGCCTCAAGCAATCCTTCCACCTCAGCCTCACAAGTGCTAGCATGAGCCATAGCGCCTGGCTGGATCTGGACTTTGAATCAAGCAGAATTTAGCCCTTTGAAAATTGTGGAGAGGTACCATATACTTAAAATAAAAACAACTATTTAAAACCTTTCATTGTTTTTGAAAAATAGTAATCACTCAATAAAGTCTCTATGTACACTTTATATATCTTTATTATCCAACAAACATTCACTGAATACCTACTACGGTTTATACAAATTATTAGTCTTAGGTTGATTTCAGTTGTTTTTAATATCCAAATACCCAATAGGTAATGGTAATGATGACTAGCATATACTGAACCTTTCCTACGTGCTGTGCTCTGTTATAAACACATAATGTGCTTTCTCTTATTTAATTCTTACGACTCTATAGATATACTTTATAATTAGCCACATTCAGAACAGGAAACTGAAGTACAACAAGGTTAAGTCGATTTGCCTAAAAGTCACACAGCTGGCAAATGGCACAGAAAGGATGTGAACCCAGACAGAGCCCACACTTGTAACCACTACACTGAATTTCTTTACCAGAAAATAAAAAAGTTTTGTACATTTGAAATGTGAATAATGTATATAAGTTCTAGTTTTAGAAAAAATGTTGTCATTTGCTCTTTCAGATAGAGGAGACGATGAATATCTTACAAAATGATCAAATGCAGAAATATTTCTCTTCTAATACACAAACAGGTCATGTTCTTAAGCTCCCTGGTAAGAAAACAGTGCTGGGAGAGAGAGTCACTGTCTGAAGCACATGTCAGGAAAAGAAATAGTAGCTTTAAAAATTGAAAGGCAGCTCTCGAGTCCTCACTTCCAAGATGTCAAAGGAAAGAAGGAAGAATGGTCATGCCGAAAAAGGCTGCGGCCACATGTAGCCTATTTGCTGCATGAACTACATCCAGTGCGTGCCCAAGGACAAGGCCATTTTAAGAAGTTCATCATTTGGAGCACAGTAGAGGCCGCAGCTGTCAGGGATATTTCCGAAGTGGGAGTCGTTGATGCCTGTGTGCTTCCCACGATGTACGCGGAACTGCATCAATGTCTAAGTTCTGCCACTCCCAGCAAGGCAGTCGAGAATCATTCTCATGAAACTGGAAGGGACTGAACACCCACCCAGTTTAGACCTGTGGGTGCTGCCCCAGGACCACTGCCAAACCCATGTAAGGAGCAAAGTCCTGAAGGACCGAAGAAAAACTATCCTCTGGAGAAAAATAAAGTGTACATTATACCGTAAAAAAAAAATGGAAAGGCAGAGTGAATGTATCAAAACAGCACTCCTCACGTGGATTTCAATAGTGTTTCAATAGTGGTGTTTAAAGGGACCCAAAATATCTAAATCTGAAAATCATAATTTGGTTTAATATGTATTTAGTGCTTACTTACAAAGGTATTCATTAAATTTTACTAACCAGAGAGGATTCAAAAAGATGCATCTTTAGGAAGCTCATTGAGGCGGCAAGATATATATATTGCAAGACAAAAAATTCACATGTCAGACTATAATAAAGTAATAAATATATGGTTCAGGGAGTAAATATTATGTTGTGATGAAGTTTAATTTCCAGCATATTCAAACAGTTCTTAGCAGCTGTATAGAACCAGAGATTTTCATGTTGATTTCTGGATTACTTTGAAACAACCTTAACTAAACCTTGATCTTTGAGGAAATAATTTCCTTAAAGACAATTAAAGCTCACATCTCAAAAGAAGGAAGAACTCTAATTTTATCCTACAGGAAAGAATATATCCAAGAGGAAATATTTTTACCTTGAAGAATTGTACAGCTTTATTATATGCCTCAGCATGTGATATGGTAAGAGTTTGTAAAGCCATAAAAAACAAATATATCTGTGGATGTCTCTGTCAGGGAGAGGATAATCTGAAGGACAGCACTAAAGCAGGCAGATTAAAACAGATAACACACATTAGTGAAGTGTTATCAGTGACCCTATTAGTTTGCTAGGGCCGCCACAACAAAGTATCACAAACTGTGTGGCTTGAACGACAGGAGTTTACTTCCTCACGGTTCTGTAGGCTCGAAGTTCAAGGTCAAGGTATTGAATGACACGGTTATATCTTCTGAGGCCTCTCTTCTCAGCTTGCATAATAGATGGCCATCCTCTCCCTATGTCTTCATGCGGTCTTTCCTTTGAGCATACGTGTCCATATTTCTTCTTCTTATAAGGACGGCAGTCATATGGGATTAAGACTCCTCTAATGACCTCATTTAACCTTAACTGACTCTTTAAAGACCCTATCTCCAAATACAGTCATATTCTGAGGTACTGAAGGTTAAGACTTCAACATATAAACCTGGGGGATGAGGGAACAATTCAACCCGTAACAGTAGTTAAGCCACAGACTTTGGAGTTAGATCTGTTTTGAGTCACAGTTCAGCTACTTAACAGCATTATGACCTGGACAAGCTGTTTAACCTCTCTAAGCCTTGGTTTCTGCAGAAGGTTCTGTGAAGAATAATTGGCACAGTGTATATAGTATACACTACTATATAATATACACTATACACTCCACGTGCCAGTTTTAGAGTCACAGTAACCGCAAACAAACTTCTTAACGCTACTGAATTGATACTTAATACTTTTCGTGAATTTGGTTTTTAAAATAATTAATTTTTTATTCCACTAAAATATTTTCTGTTATCTCATAAGATAAAAACTTTCTCTTGGAGAACACCAGCTCCTGGAGCCCTTAGCTGCCGTGTAAGACATTCAAGTCACCAAGCTGTGAGGAAGCCCAAGCGATATGGAGAAGCCAGAGATGTTTCAGTTAGTAGTCCCAGCTGAGACTTGTCTGTGAGTCATGCCACTCAGGTGCTGACATAAGAGCAAAGAACTTCCAGATGATTTTGGCCCCTAGTCTTTCAAGTCACCTCCCGTTCAATCTTCCCAGATAAATCCCCAGACGTTGTGGAGCAGAGAGATGCCATACCCACCATGCTCTGTCTGAATTCTTGATTGACAGAATTTGTGAGCGTAACTGAGCGTTCTATGATTCTATGTTTTGGAGTGGTTTGCAATAAATACTCTAGGACTATAGATTATAGATAATTGGAGCTATAGAACCATAGAAACGTACAGCTTATAGACAATACGTAACAAAATATATTACATATATATCCATTATAGATAACTACAGCTATAAAATCATGGAAACAAAGGAGACTATAGAAAGTACATAATCAACCTCTTTATTTTAAAGTTGAGGAAACTAAGGCCAATCCACAGTTGCCTCATGAGTGACAGATCTGGGACATGCACTTAAAGTCTCTTCGCTTCTGGTCCTGAGATTTTCCAAAACACAATTACTTCATAATACACTTCTAAACTATAAAGCCTTCTTATTATTATTCAAACTGTGATATTTCACGATGAAAAGACTCTGCTTTCTGTCTGTTCAAGGCCAAGCATAACTGTATTTCTGGATACAGTTTACCCCAGTATCCCTGGCACATGACAGGCACTCAATAGATGTTTTTTTGAAGTGAAGAATTACTAAGTCAAGACAGCTCAAAAAAACTGTAAATGATGCAGCTTGGATCTGTAGTGGTTATATTTGGAAAACAGAAATGGCATTTTCAGTTTTAGAATTAAATTTGTAAGTCATAACACCATGATTGTTCCCCCCACTACCAATTATTAAATTCTGGAAGTCTCACTGAGGGCAATCTTTGCAATCTCCACAACAGTGCCTGAAATGTAAGTGCTCAATGTTTGTCCTCTGATGTATACATAAATACAACTATTTATCAATACGTATTTA
>NW_012151507.1:7856217-7876047 GCF_000956105.1 Propithecus coquereli | reverse complement strand
TAGAATGGCAATAATGAAAAAGCATTGTTGAGGATATGGAGAAATTGGAATCCTTATACATTGCTAGTGGGAATGTAAAATGTTATAGCCACTTTGGAAAATAGTTTGGGAATTTCTTAGAAGTTAAACATAAACTTACTATACGACTCAGCAATATCACTCCTAGGCATCAACCAAAGAGAAATGAAAACATATGTTCACACAAAAACTTATGTGGGAATGTTCATAGGAGCATTATTTGTGGTAGCCAAAAGCTGGGAACAAGCAACACATCCATCGACTGGTAAACAGATAAACAAACTGTGGGCTATCCGTACAATGAACCATGCAGTAAAAATGAACAAACTGCTGATAGCAAAGACGAACTTCAAAATCATTATTTTAAGTGAAAGAAGTCAGGTACAAGACTATACATTGTATGATTCTGTTTATATTCCTAGAGAAGGTGAATCTATAGCAGATTAAGGGTGACTAGGTCTGGGGGTGGCGTGGGGACTGGCTGCAAATGAGCATGAGGGAGCTTTTCTGTGGTGATAGAAATGTTCTAAAACTAGATGTGATGACCGATGTACAACTCTATAAGTTTACTAAACATTGAATAGCACAAATAGGTTAATTTTATGGTATATAAATTATACCTTAATAAAGCTGTTGAAAAAAAGTTAAAAAAAATTTAGCGAGAATCTCTCCGCAGTGAGGAAGATAAAAGAGACTATCATATATTAATATAAAGCTTCACAGCTCTTTCCAGCCGTATTCTAAATCTGTGCCTACAGACTCATGTGCATTCATTTAGAGGTATCAATGTGGCAGAGACTACTAAAGTTGTACCTCAACATCCATTCTCTGCCTCTTTCTTCAGTAATAATACTTTCTGAGTGTCCACGGGGCTTGTGGCTGGTTATTCATCTAAAGATCATCTCTCCCAGCCATCTGTGCAGCTTGGCGTGGCCATAGGATTAAGTCTGGCTATAAGCAAAGGTGATATACGCCATTTCATACTTGTTCCCCTAAAAGGGAAGGGGTGTGTCCTCTCTTCCTCTCCCCTGTTGTCAGGCAGATGGCAGACGCTCAACAGCTCCTTGAACCCATAGATGGAAGCAGCTGTGAGGAGGGCAGAGGTGCTTCTCGCCTCGGCCCTCTCAATCCTAGACTGTATGTGAGAAAAACCACTGGATTTTAGGATAATAGAATCATATTTTAGAAAATAAAGAATGGAGTTCGTCCCTCAACATTTGTCAACTGTAAAGTATCTTAGGCAGCAACTATCTTTATGAACTGTTTGCAGACCAGCAATAAGAATGTTCTTATCTAATTATAGAAAAATGTATGCAACAACTTCTGTTAGTTTTTGATATTTAAGATCTGTTGTAGATAAATATGCTGGGAAATCTATCCTGGACACTAGTATGTATCTAAAGTCTATGTATTTATAAAGATTGTGCCACGAAGTTATTGAATCTTTGTAACTTGCTTCTATCTTTTGGGTGGTAAGACCTATTTTCTGAAACAATGAGTTGCCAGTCATTTTCACTTCATACAAACACTGGCATTAAAATAGCTCTAAGTAAAAATCTGTCCTTTTTCTTTTCCTACAGTTACTCCAATGAAACTTTAAGATAGTTATATAGTAGAAAAAACCCTTTGCAAACAGCTCAGTTATAGAGAGAAGCTAGGTATTTACTTACTTGCCACCCAATTTAAAATAGAACCATGGTAGGTCATCAACCAGGAGAAGAGCCACAGGTCAGAAGGCAGTGCCCTTTTCTCCACTACAGAAGCTACAGGGTTAAGCCTTAGAAAGTTTCCACAAAGTAAGGGTTTGCTAAACATATTTACCTTATCAGGAAGATTGTATCTCAAAAAAGGTATGTTGTTCTTCTGGCAAGACAAGAGAACTGCCTGTCCTGATTGACAGCCCACAGGGACTAACTTCTACCTTTAGAAACACAAGGTTTAGTGCTGCTATCTTATTTACAAGGCAATCATATGCAAATCAAAACCTCTGGGAAAAACAATCTAAATCCTTACAGTTATATTGCATTATATATCTCTTATAAATAAGCATGTAGAGAGTGAACTATGCTGGACACCTCTACTTAGACCCAAGAGTACGGTCTGTGTCATATATAACAAAGAGACAAAAGCTTTCACACAGCGCTGAGCAACAACTAAACTTTGCATACTGGTGCTGCTTCATGAGGCGTATACCAGATGATGATGGAAATGAAGACAATCAGAAGCTGATGCCATTGAAATGGCTTATGTTTCAATTGTTTTCAATATTTTCTAGGTTAAAAAATCTAAAACATACAGACTATGTATATCTGAAATAAGTTCTATTGTTAAATGAATCCATTTCTGACAATCTAGAAGAGATTAGAATTCAGATATTTTGAACTAATTGGTATGCCTCATCTCTTAAACTGACATACATTTTCCATATGAAATAAACTTAGCTAATTAGACACAGCTGGCACTGTCTCAGATCATTTGTGCCCTATTCATCCGCACTTGGTTATATCTTGCTTTTAAGTCACAAGACATTTCTAGATGCGGGTATATTCTTTTCTGAAAATACTGGAACTTCTTTAGATCAAAGACCATGTTTTTGGCTTTTTCTAAAATCTCTTGTAATAAGGCATGATATATCCTGGCCACTTATAAGTAGATAGTTCTGGCTTACACAAAAATGAAACAAGAATCCAATTCTTTGGGCATATCTTTGAGTTACTTTTACAGGACAATGGATGTGTGCTCATCTGTCCACATTCTCTTGCCTGGTCCCTTTTGTATGACAAATTTGAAAAGCTACTGGCAGGGATATGGAGCCCGTGGCTTGTGTCTCATTAACACCTGCCGGCCATGGACAGTGTCTCTCACCAATCTTTTATGTTTTTGATTTTATCTAAAACAATGAGTTCACAAAATCATAAATGCTGACCCAACTCAATATATACTTTGTATTTTCAAAGGTAAAAGTCAAATCTTACCAATTTACTCTCTTGACCTACAAAGCAAAAACAGGGCTGCCAAGAGTAGGAGCTACTGTGAATGGTAGTGCCAGAAACACAGCAATAAAAGGAAGTTTCCAAACTGAGCAGGGCTTTTTGTGTTACATTGAGCCAAGTCAGCACATCACAGAAGCCGCAGGGGGAAAACTGGGATCTGGAATAAAACAAGTCCTGGTTCTGGGAGTAGGTGAAAAATTCCCTGTCTGCACAGTCATCTTTATCTCCATTTACGCCACCAAGGCAGGCACGGCCTGACACCTGGAAGCAGTAAGCGCCTCTTAGCGCTCAATCACGTATATTCGGCAGCTTAGAAAAACCTTGGGGTTGTCGAGGGAGCTTGGGTTTTTATGATAATAAATAATGATTCAATTACATAACAGGAGTATTTGAATAGGATATTTTCAACAACTTGAAATTTAATATGAAGGATGATGTCATTACTAAGTAGATAAAATGCTCATAAAGTTTATCACCAGTATTGTAACAGGTTTTATGCTCTAATGAAAAATTCCTCCCAAATTTCTATAGGTGAATGGCATCCTATTTCATAGAAAAATAAAGCTTAGTAAAGGTAACAAAAAATTACTCAACTCACACAAATTTGCATCCAATTTAGCTATTATATTATTTCTGTACACACTCAACAGAATAGTTTGCACTCATTATTAAATTATATAAAGGCTTGCTTTCTTAAAAAAATAACTAAGACCTCATGAGAATTAAAAACTTTCGTACAAAAACATTATCAAGAAAGTGCAAAGACAACCTACAGAATGGGAGAAAATATTTGTTAAGTCATATAGCTGATAAGGATTTGCTATCCAGAACATATAAAACACTCATATTACACAACGGCAAAAAGACAATCCAATTAAAAAATGGGCAAAGAATCTGAATAGACATTTCCCCAAAGATAATATACAAATGGCTAACAAACACACGAAGAGATACTCAACATCCCTAGTCATTGAGAAAATGCAAATCCGAACTACAATGAGACGCCACTTCACACCCAATAGAACGGCTGGAACCAAAAAAATGGAAAATAAGTGTTGGTGAAGAATAGAGAAATTAGATCCTTAGTACATTGCTGGTGGGAATGTAAAATGGTTGAGCCGCTGTGGGAACAGTATGGCGGTTCCTCAGTTAGTTAAATCTAGAGTTACCATATAAGCAAGCAATTCTACTCATAGGTACATGCCAAAGAACTGAAAACAGGGACTCAGAGACTTGCACAGATGGGCCACAACTTACAACGGGTCTACTTACGATTTTTTGACTTTATGATGGTGTGGAACTATTTTGGTTTGAACTTTCAGTATTCAATAAATTACACGAGATATTCAACACTTTATTATAAAATTGGCTTGTGTTTGATATTTTGCCCAACTGTAGGCTAATGTAATGTTTTCAGCACATTTAAGGTAGTCTAGGCTAAGCTATGATGTTTGGTAGGTTAGGTGTAAAAAAATTTTTAAAAATTTTTTGTAGCAATGGGGTTCTCATTGTGTTGCCTAGGCTGGTCTTGAACTCCTGGACTCAAGCGATACTCCCACCTTGGCCTCCCAAAGTGCTGGGATCACAGGCATGAGCTGCTTCACCCAGCCTATTTAATATATTTTTGATTTAAGATATTTTCAACTTATGATGGGTTTATTAGAATGGAACCCCATCATAAGCCAAGGAGTGCACACTCATGTTCACTGCAGCATTATTCACAATAGCCAAAAGGTGGAAACCACTCACATGTCCAACAACAGAAAAATGTATTAACAAAACGTGGTATATACATAAAATGGGATGTTATTTAGCCATGTAAAAGAATGAAATAGCGATATATGCTGCACCACAGATGAACCCTGAAAACATTATATGAAGTGAAATAAGCCAGACACACAAGTATTCAAGTATACAAGTACAATACTGTATACTTCCAATTATATGAAATACCTAGGATAGGCAAATTCATGGAGGCAGAAAGAATATTAGAGGTTTCCAGGGATTGGAGAAAGAATGGGGAGAAAATGGTTAATGGGTACAATTTCTATCTTAAGGTGTATGAGAAACATTTTAGAAATAAATAGTGATGATATTTGCCTAACACTGTGAATATGATTAATGCCACTGAATTGTACACTTAAAAATGGTTAAAAAGGCAAATTTTGTTAGATATATTTTGTCACAAAAAAAAATTAAAAAAAAAAACCATAATGAGGCACCACTTCATACCCACTAAAATAATAATCAAAGTGCAAAGTAACAAGTGTTGGCAAGGATGTGGAGAAATTGGAACCTTAGTACATTTCTGGTGGGAATGTAAACATGGTTCAGCCACCGTAAAAGCAGTATGATAGTTGCTACGGTCTGAATGTTTATGTCCCTCCAAAATTCACGTGTTATGTGTTGAAATCTAACCCCAATGTGATGGCATTAAGAAGTGGGGCCTTTGGAAGGGAATTCGGTCATGAATGGGTCAGTGCCTTTATAAAAGAGACTCCACAGGGCTGAGCTCCCCTTCCCCCCAGCTGAGGATGCAGAAAGAGGCAACATTTTTGAGGCAGAGTGAGCCCTCACCAGATACCAAATCTGCTAGCACCTGAATCTTGGACTTCCCAGCTCCCAGAACTGTGAGCAACAAATTTCTGTTGTTTATAAATGATCCAGTCTCTGGTAATTTGTTATGGCAGCCTGAATGGACTAAGATGACAGTACCTCAAAAAGTTAAACACGGAATTACCGCATGATCCTGCAGTTTCATTCCTAGGTGTATACCCCAGAGAAAACAGGCATTCATAAAAGCACATGTACATGCACATTTGTAACAGCGCTATTCTCAATAGCCAAGAGGTGAATCAACAGATGAATGGGTACACAAATCGTGGCATATACATACAGTGAGATATTATTTAGCAATGAAGGAATGAAGTAGTGAGACCTACTACAAGCTACAACATGGATGAATGTGAAAATATTATTGGCTCATAAATTTCCCAGCTGGAGGCTGGGAAGTCCAAAATTGAGGGGTCCGCATCTGGCAAGGGCCTTCTTGCTGTGTCATTCCATGGCGGAAGGACAAAGAGAGAGTGAGAGAGAGAGCAAGAGAGAGGAAAAAGGGGGCCAAACTCACTCTTTCATAGGAACCCATTCCTGTAGGAATGAATCTACTCCCCCAATAACAGTGTTAATCCACTCATGACAGTGGAGACTCATGACCTAAACACCTCTCATTAGGCCCTACCTCCCAACACTGCTGTGTTGGGAATTAAGTTTCTAACACGTGATTTTGGGGGGCCACATACGAACCACAGCAATTCCATTTATATGAAACATCCAGAACAGACAAATCCATAGAGACAGAATATAGATTGGTAGTTCTAGGAGTTAGGGGAAATGGGAAAGGAGGAGTAGGAAGTGGGGAGAAACCCCTTTATGGGTAAGGGGTTCTACCTTGGAGTGATGGAAGTGTTTGGAACCGGACAGAGGTAGTGGTTGTACAACACTGTGACTGTACTAACTGTCGCTGAACTGTTCACTTTAAAACAGTCAATTTTTAAATTTTATTTACTTAAACAAATTTTTTTTAGAGACAGGGTTGCACTCTCTCACCCAGGCTTTTCAGTGCAGTGGTGCCATCATAGTTCACTGCGGCCTCGAACTCCTGGGCTCAAGTGATCCTCCTGCCTCAGCCTCCTGAGTAGCTGGGACTACCGGTGTGTGCCACTCTGCCTAGCTGATTTTTAAAAATTTTTTGTAGAGAAGAGGTCTCACTGTGTTACGCAGGCTGATCTCAAACTCCTGGCCTCTGCATCCTCCTGCCTCAGTCTCCTAAAGTGCTAGTATTATAGGTTTGAGCCACTATGCCTGGCCTAAAATAGTTAATTTTATGTTATGTGAATTTCACCTCAATAAATTATTAGGAAAAGAAAATCTTTGCAAGGATCTAACAACTGAAGATACTACAGACTATAAAGAAAAGTTAAAAAGCAGGAATAGTAAAATAGTAATTATAATTCACTGCTTTGAGGTTCAAAATTATAATGATGTAGAGTTCTAGACTAAAGAAAAATAATGGCTTTGGCTTTGTTTTTCTATCATGACATCCCTCACAGAAAAATTAAAATCCAGACTCTCTGAAATATCCTACCAATAGCAGTATCAGTCAACAAAGGGGTGAAATACACATTGCTTCGCAACTTGATATGGAATTTTAATAGCTTTACCTTTATCATCCACACAAACTGTGACTGATGTCGAACCATCAGCCACTTCTCTTGCTGCCACACCCTACCTTAGAGCTTTCTAACAAGTATGCCACATACTTGATCCAAACTGCTCAGCTTTTTATTATGCAAACCTTTTATAATGATAAACTTTAAATTACTCCCTATAAGCAACACTGTTTAATAGTTGCCTCCCAAGCTAACTCCGTGATTATTCTCCACTGAATCCAAGAGTCTACATCCAGAAATGCCTGTTCTCAAGACTGCAGGTATTTCTCTCCATATCATTTCAGTCCAAAGGCTTCAAATTGTAGGAATTTTTAAAAATCCATTTCTTGCCCACCGACATCCACTAGTATGGCTTTATATGATAATAGGACTAATTCCTTTGCTCAGAATTCTCTCCCCATCTCCTGTATGAACATTTTCATTTCCTATTGTACTGTTATACATCTCAAAGTCCATCATCAGATACTCAAACAGCAGAATTTGCAGAAGGTCTGTGTCACAGAAAAATACATATCTGATATTGAGTTTCTCATTATATACTCAGACATATATTCTATTCATAATCTCAGTTTAAAAGCTCATGCATGTCACTAGATGCACATTCCATAAATCCAGAGTTTTAAAGGACAACCTCAACTACAGAATGATACTGTGTATCTGAGTGCTGAAGCTTCAGGTACAGGAGAATGCCTTCCAAAGAATACTTACACTTGCTGTACATGTGTGTCTCCGGGAATTCTAGGAAGTTTCCCAGACTCTCCATTAGAAAGAATTGCTCCGTTGCCTCTATACCTCCACTATATAAGAGAATTTATTTTAGAGGACGCATACCATGGGGAAAAAACCATAGCTGCTGGAGTCATAGGATGCAATTTGGAAAATAAATGCCAGCTTTGTCACTTAATTCTGAAGTCTTAAGCAGTTTCCTTAACTTCTCATACCCTCAGTTTCCTCATCTTTTAGATAAGCATGTACCTTTCACCTCAGGAGGTGGTGAGAATTAAACAGGAGAATGTAAGCTCCTAGACTTTGGGACAAAGTAGGCCCTCTTCAAATAAATGTTAGTTCTCTTTTCCATTTTCTCTTATATTACATTAGCTGTTTCCACCTCCCATTCTCCTTAACTTGAAGGCAGGTTTGGGTTTTATTTCTCTTTCTAGCCATGACACCTGGCATAGCACCTGACATAAAGTATGTGCTCAACAAATGTAAATTAAATGAACATAAATTTAAATATTTATGTTTTAAAAAAGTTTCATCTGTCTCAGGGTTTTATTCCTTGTTTTATGGTCCTAAAATTCCCTTTACTAACTTTGTTGGCACAAGTGATATAATCTGATGAGTTGTTCACCTGGTTCTTACATGCATACCCTATGCTGTATGGTCTACTCATCCTGTGTATTTTCCTTGGTAGAAGCAGATCAATGCTTTTAAAAGTTCCAACTTCTCTTTCTTTCTGTGCATTCATTTTTTTCCTTATATTTTTGTCCAGCTCTTTCTTCTTATTTATAAAATAACAGACTTTATTTTTTTTTTTTGGGAGACAGGGTCTTACTCTGTCACCCCAGGTAGAGTACAGTGAGTGGCATCATCATAGCTCACTGCAATATCACACTCCTGGGCTCAAGCGATCCTCCTGCCTCAGCCTGCCAAGTATCTGGGACTACAGGCACACGCCACTATGCCTGGCTAATTTTTCTATTTTTTGCAGAGATGGGGTTTTCTATTGCCCAGGCTGGTCTTGAACTCCTAAGGTCAAGTGATTCTTCCACCTTGGTCTCCCAAAGTGTTAGGATTACTTGTGTGAGGTGCCGCACCCAGCCAATATAACAGACTTTAATCGATGCATTATTTTGGTTAAGAAATTAAAATGGCCAGGTAGAAATGGCTTTTTTAGCCCGATTAACTTTATTTTAATTACATAATGGTTAAGAACTACTACAATCTAACAGAAGCAGATATGTGTAGTGAACTTCCAATACACAGAATCCAACTTCTCCCCATCTCATACACACTCTTATCACCCCTTTTTCTCAACATTTTAATTTGAACAATTTCAAACATACAGAAAAAGTTAAAGAACTTTACAGTGAACATCCATGTACCCATCACTCAGATTTTACTTTTAACATTTTAATGTATTTGCTTTATTATAAATCCTCTATCCGTCTGTCTATCCACTTTTTATTTGATGCATTTCAAAGCGGCAGACATCAGGATACTTCCTTCTAAATACATACATATATACATGTATCTATCATTAGAGTTAGAGATTTCTCATTGTTTTTTATCTTTTTGGAATAAAACTTACATGCAATGAAATGCATAAACCCTTACCTAGATGTAGAACACATAGATCTTCTATTAAGTTCTTTTTTGGACTGGCTCTTAGCAGGCCTGGCTCCCCCCACCCCAGTCACTTCCATTAGAGAAGCTGAAGGGTTGATACAGGTAGGGTCAGATACATGATCTAACTGCCAATCAGATACTCACTTCCTGCATTTTGAATGTTAAGCACATGAGGCAGAATACCTGTGATACTGTGACATGCTAAGAAATATATATTTTGGTCTTCGTCCTTGCCAGAGTCCCTAAAACCCTTGTAATTCCTAAGTGATAAGAATGAAAGGAGCATCTTTTGTTTAATTAGTTGTTTGTACCCTTTCCTGAAATAGCTCCAGAACATAAAGTCAGCATAAAGAGTGTCTTTTGTTATTCATAACAAGCCCCTTTCAATCGCTCCTGGTTTACCTTGAGGTGCCCTGAAAAGCCCCTAAGCAAGGGGAGCTGGTTGCTAGGAGACCCAAACTTGAGATCAGAGGGTTGAAACTTTCACCACCACCACTGTCACCTCTGAGGAGGAGAGAGGAATTAAGAGATTGATTTAGTCACCAGTGGCCAATGATTTAACCAATCGTGCCTACGTAACGAAGCCTCCACAAAAACCTAGAAGGATGGGGTTCAGGGGACCTTCCAGTTGGTGAACGTGTGGAGGTGCTAGGAGACTGGCATTCCAGAGAAGGCGTGGAAGCTCCATGCTCAGTCCCTGTACCTTGCCCAATGCATCTCTTCCATCTGGCAGTTCCTGAGTTGCATCTTTTTATAATAAATCACTAACATGGAAGTGAATGTCTCCCTGAGTTCTGCGAGTTTTCTAGCAAATTATTGGGCCTGAAGAGGTGGTTGTGGGTACCCTTGATTTATAGCTGGTTGACAGAAGTACAAGTCACAACCTGGGACTCGCAACAGGCATCTGATGTGGGAAGCAGTCTTATGGGGATTGAGCTCTAAACCTGTGGGGTCTACCCTAACTCTGCACTACTGTCAGAATTAAATGTAGGACACCCAGTTGGTGTCTGCGGAGAATTGGTTGTGAGTGGGGGGAAACCCCACACATCTGGCTGGCGTCAGAAGTATCCAGAGCAGTAATAGAGGAGCAGAAAAAAAAAGTTTTCCTTTAGTTGGTCTAGAGAAAACAACAGTAGTTTTTCCTATATACTGCCCGAACAGAATATTTGGTGATTCACTGATGTTACAACAAACAGCAGGGCTCGGACAAGATTCTCTTTGATGTCTGACCTCCAGAACTTGTCTGGCAGCCAAGCATTCTTCTCACAACTCTTACTGAGTCTGGAAGCTCCAAACAGCTTTCCAGTAAAATCCCTTTTTTCCATCTAATTGCTAGAGTTCTATCTTCTGCACACAACCAAGAAAACCCAACTGGTCTACTGATATTAAATTATTTAAATACCTCTTCATTAACAATGAGAAGTTCTCTTGGAATCTAAAGACATTAGAGATTTGGAACACTAAAGTAGCCCAAATAGAAGTAGACATCACATGCAGTTCAAATTTAAACTGTGTTATTTTTACTCGGCGACACACCAAGGAAGCAGTTAAATACTTCAAGTATCTTGTCAAAGTCAAGACACCTAGCAGCTTAAATTGCTTTTCATTTTCAAATAGGTATTATTCTTGAAATCAATTATGTGTTCATCAATACATGTAACAAATTAAGATTCCAATATAAAACTCTTACTTACAGAGTCGAAGTTCATATGATTTAACTTGGGTTTCCTCAGTAATATCCCTAAGTTACTAGCTAGTGCTTGAACATAGGTAGTAATTTATTGCAACACCTACAGACATTCGGAGGAATTCACTAAGTTTCTGGTAGACAATTCTAATTGCTAATTTTGTTTTTCCCAATATTGAGTTGAAATCTGTATTTCTAGCAGCTTCCACTCATTAACCACAATTCTGCCTTCTGGTCCAACTTGCGCACATTGTCCTTCAGGAATCTGAAGATTATTACTAGACCCCCGACATTCCCCTCTCCCAGTAAGCACTTCCTCCTCTGATGGGATTTCTTCTTTACTAGCCTGAACCCTCCACTTTAGCTATATTTCAAGTATTGCAGTGTCCCGGCATCCGTGATTATGATTTCTTTCTTGTTCATTTTCTACATTAAACAAATCTTCCACAATACATTTATATTACCCTTATGATGACAAAATGATTTTTTTTCAAAAAACACATCATAGCAATCATCAGAGTACCTTCTCTAAAATGATGACTAAAATACACCTCATGACAAAATTTATATTCAAATCTGAAGGGAAGAGTAAAAGAACAGAGAGCAGTGTAGATGGGAATACTCTCGCTGCTTTCGGGACACGCTCCATAAGGATGCTTACATGCACATCAGAGATCTCTCATCTGAAAGGCCTAATACAAGTACTTTACTCTAAAGGTGAGAAAATTTAGAACTAGAAAGATGGAATTGCCCAAGTTTAAATCGTTAGCCTAGTGTTTTTGACAAAGCCACAAAATTAATGACTTCCCTGCTTAAAATCTTTCCAACAGTTTTCCACTGCCCTTTGCATAAAGCTCAATTTCCTTGTCACGGCCAGCAGGGCTCTCCATGATCTGGTTCCTTCTGTCTTCTCTAGCCTAAACTCAAGCTCTTCCCCTGCTCCCCTCACCCTGCACTCTATGTTCCATTTATTTAAGTTCTTTTGCTCATCTGAGACTTTGAATATATTTTCTCCTCTTCCTAGAATATTCTTCCCCTTACCCTCATTCTCTTCAGCTGACTAAATCCTACTCATTCTTCACCTCTTCCCTGACTCCTAACTTACATTAGTTCTCCCTACGTGTTCCCATAGATGAAGTTTCCCTATACGCTCCTAGAAGGTTCAGCACTCGTCTCTGCAAAACTCATACCCCTTTTTAGGTGAGTATGTGTTTAACAGTGATCTTGCCAGCTAACTTGTAAGTCCTGGGACGGCAGGCACGGCATTCACCTTGCTCTTTAGTCTTAGCATTAACACGTTACTGGGCACAAAGTAAATAATAAATATTCTATTTTTAAAGGCTTAAGTTAGTTTATAATTGCTAAAAAAAAAAATCTATTAAAATATTAAGATGCTACACTATATGGTAGCATCTTGTTCTTGCTGTAGAACAAGACTCCCTTTTCCATGTATAAAGCACAAAGCCAAACAGGAAACTTTTGGAATTCAGACAAACATGATTACTTTACTATTCAAATAAAGTAAATAAAAATCTGATAACAGTGCCAATCATTGTTAAAGCAATCGTTCATTTCAAGATCCATGCTTCAAAAATTGAAGAAACTGGAATTATATATTTGACATCTAACTTAATCACCTTCCTGAGAAATTGCTGAAGTGTACAAAAGTTCACATTCTGATAATCAAAGGGAGACAGAATGAAAGGAATATTGAAAATACTATCTAATCAGTGAGTACAAAGCACAAATGTGCATTCTGAATGAGGATTAAGAGCACAGCCCTAGGGCCAGAGAGCCTGTGTTCAAACCCTGCCTTTACTACGGCCCAGCACTGTGGCCTTGAACAAGTTTCTTAATCTGTGCTTCAGTTTTACCATCTGTAAAATAAACCTAAAAAACTGTACGCACCTCACAGAGTTGTTGGGAGGATTAAATTAGTTAATACATGGTATGTGCTCTTCTTTTTATTCTGTATATGTGTTAGTGCTACTAAGATGAAACTCAGGCTACCACACTGCAGGGTTTATGGACTCTGCCCTTTATGTTTCTTATTATGGCCATTCTCTTCCATCTCAGTTCGTGAGTATATTAATTTTCTTTCCCTACTCTAAAGCACGTAATATGAAGTCAGTGCAGAATCAAGAAATGAAATTAATTTTTTCCCTTTAGAGGGGTATCAAACATACTAACAGGCAAGTATGTTTTCCTGTTATATGGGAAAGTCTGTGAAAGTCGAGCGAGACTAAAAGTCTACACAAGCAGACGGGCCGTGGAGACACTTAGACCAAGGTGGGTCAGTGCAAAGCCAGCAACACCGTGTCGTTCAGTCGTCATCACACTTATCCTGGCACTGCTGGGCCCAGGCTCCTGAGGCCAGAAGCATGCTGAAACCTACCAGTTTGGTCTACATAGATCAGAGGTGAATAAAAATTTTTGATGTGAATTCATAATGATTTTATATAATGTTCAAACATGCTCAATATGTAAGAAACCACCACCTAGATTAAAGGACCAGAGGAGGCTGAATGTCTTCATTTTGCCCCAAAAAGAATTATTACTTTTGTCTTAAATTGTTTTTATTTCTGTTTTCCTCTTAAAGATTATTTAGGGGGATGAAACAAGTGACATTTCGTAGTAGGATACTAATATCACTTCAAATTTGTACAGTCTTTAAATATTTTCAACACTGTATACTTAAATCCACAGAGAGTTGAGCAATTTCTATTATTTCCTCTTACTAGAAACTTAACAGAATGGAAAACTGTCACTCATTTCTTCTATTTACTTATTCGACCAATTTTAGTAGAAAATCTACCATGTTTTGACCTGATAAGAGTTGAGAAACAGTCCTTGTCTTTTGGCAGGGGTCTGTTAACAAGCAGCCCAGGTTTAGTCTCAATACCCTGTCTTACATCAGACGTCGAGCTCCGAGCTCCCTTTCTATCGATGATCAGGATGTGTGAGCACGTGTCCTACAGCAGTAGGCGAAAGTCTTTCCTCGGAGAAGAACGACCTTGGCTGCTCAGCGAATTCAGCCGTGCTAGATTCAGTATATTACATCTTTTCCAGCCTTCTCTTATCCTCCTCTTTGCACCCTTCCCATCACCAGGAAAGCCGGCCTTTGAAAACATTTAATTCTTACGTAACAATCTCGAGCGCTAAGTTACACCTTGTTTATCAAATCTTCTTTGAAGAGTTCAAGTCCATGACAAACTGGCCTGCCCATTTACAGATGACATTAACACTTTAAATGGAAGATACATTTTCTGTCTCTTTGATAAGAAGGAAGCTGAGCAGCCAACACCCTAGAGAGAAAGCAATTTGCACTTTCAAGCAATGGCAATAACATGATCTTTTTACATGAAGGAATCAAATTAATGTAAGTGTGACTGTTAGGATGGAGAGCACTGTAGAACTTTTGGTCAATTTTTAACTATTTAGAGGAATTATCCTGATTATAGCATTTATCGCATATTGTGTAGTTTTAACACTGCCTTGCAGATATAGAACCCCAAATCATCAAAACTGTGGTCATAATCTATCCGCTTGGAGTACTCTGACAGCTCAGTAAATGCACCTGAGACTTTCCCTCCACCAATCCCCTCATCAACCCTCCCCCTCCGTTATAATTCTTAGGATGTAATTATGAAGCAAAAAATAATTTGAAGGTGACTTACTGCGCTTTTCTACCAGTAGGACACATGCGCTCAAACAGAGCGATAGTGACTTGGAAATATTTTTAACTTCTATACTCAAAGAACACCCTGGGAAGGATTTGCCACAAACTGTTCCAACAAGCTCAACAAGTGGAAGACTTGGCCATTGACAATATTAGGATTATTCCAGAAGAGGACTTTTGAGTATAAATAGGGGAGTCCAATTTTCTGAAACTTACCCTTCCACGCATTCTGTGTGGCTAATTGTTGAGATCCTCATTAGGAAGTAACTCTAGTGAAGTGTTACAAAGAGGAAAAGTAGCACATGTGATTTGGATCTACCTAAAAGATTTGTAGTAAGGCCCTTAAAGAAAATAAAGCACTTCTTTTTAAGTCTTTAAAAGATTTCCATATATGTAAAAGAATATACTGTTATATTCTTTATATTAAAGGAATTATATTATTATAGTAAGAGAACATATTGTTGTATTGATAAGGAAATCCCCCATCTGTTACTTGGCACATCAGCCACCTGAGACCCCCAGCCCTCACGGAAGACCCGCATCAGCTAATATTAACCTATTACCTGGCCCATCAACTGATCTATTACCTGGCGCATCAGCATAACACTGAATCTATTATCTGACACATCAACTAACCTATTACCTGGCGGGCATTAACCACCTGACACCCTACCCCCCAGACCACCACGACTTAATAAAAGTGGGAAAAATCGGGTAGACGGGGCTCAGAATTTGGTGGTGAGACCCCTCTGAGCCCGCCAGCGAATAAACTTTGATTCTCCGACTGTCTGTGTGCCACTCGGTTTGTCCTCGGGACCACCTGCTGTAACAGTATAGCTCTATGTTAACAATTATGCTGTGACTTATGTAGGTTTATGTATCAGTTTTGGTTTTTTCTTTCTTACTCTAAAGAATCGTAAGAATCTCTTAACAAGTGGTTGTCTTTGGAAACCACTTGGTCTGTATTTTCTAAGTTATCTAATACATATATTTATTTTCTTTTATTGTTTTATGGACAATAGGAATTATTTGGATAGAGAGATTACCTCTGAGTAGTAAATTTATCAGTAAATAAAATGTTTTATTTCTGTGTTTCGGTTTTTATTTTTATGTATTTTCCAAATTTTCTACAATCAACATATTACTCCTTAACCAGGAAAAAGCACATTAAAATGCTAGAAGAACAGGGAATAGACCTTTTTGGGAAGATTCGCTTTAAATAAATAGATAAAAAGCTATTCTTTTTGTAATATGCATTAATCAACCTTATTACATCATTTGGCTGCTCAAAACCTTCATCTGTAGAATTAAAAGTATCAGTATTATACACAAAAGCTTTCGTGATCAACACCCACTCTATCACTACTTCCTGGTCCTCCCCCAATCCCCCAATTTTAGCCAGATGGAACAAGTTAAAATTCCTCTCACACTACCTCTCTCTCCTGTGTGCCTCTCAAAGTGTTATTCCTTCTGTCTGGAACATCTTTCCCTTCCCCTGACAACCTGACAAATTGCTATTTTTTCTTTAGAATTCTGCTCAAAAGTTTCCACCTTTAAATGAGCACAGATATGTATTGCTAGTGGGTATATTAACTGACACAACCTTTAATGATAGTAATTTGGCCTTATGTATCAAAATTGCAAATGCATGTATTAAACTCAGTAATTCCACTCCTAGGAATTTAATCTACAGATATACTCACACACTTCTGTGAAATTATGATATACAAGATAACTCTCTGCAGCACTGTAGCAGCAAAATATTGGAAAACAACCTACCTACCCACGTACTGGTAGTGTGTTAAACATATTATAGAAATCCATACAGTGAAATACTATGTAGCTTTCAAACGAACAAAGACACCCTTCGTGAACTGACACGATTAAATCTCCAATATGCATTGTTAAGTGAGAAAAGCGAAGTACAGAACACAAAATGGATAGCGAAAGTTCTGTAGAAGAAAGGGAGAACCCATACAAATTTGCTTATATGTATAAAACTGTTTCTCGAATGACACCTTTTCAAAACCTAGTATCACTGCTGGGACGACAGCAATGGATGGGAAACTACACTGGATACCATTTCATATTTGTTGGAATTTTGAAACCACGTGAATGTATTATTTATTTAAAAAGTAAAATTGTAGAAGTTTAAAAATCAAAATACCTGTATTAAAAAGTGTCTATATCTTTATGAAAATACCTCTACTACCCTCTTCCCTCATTCCTTTATTCATACATTAGAACCTCATTGACTGTGACACTATGTGCCAAGTACTGTGGTAGGTAAAAAAGAGAAATAAAAACCACCTACAAGGAAAATGCGCTTTAGAATACGACTCAGAAAAGCAGACAGAATATCCCATTTCAGGGAGTGCCCAGGGTGGGGGGTGTGACGGGAGCACACAACAGTGCTCACTCACATCACTGGCTTACACTGTTTAAGTGGCTGTTTCCGACACTAGACTGTTACCTCTTTGAAGGTTTCTCAAAACGTAACAAAGTGCTATGCATGTAGGAGGTCTGCACGTTAAGTGAACCACTGAATAAATTAAGGCGTAACAGCAATAACCACTGCATTATTCTTTTAACAGTCAAGAGTTAATTAAGTACCCAGGTAACTCTAACCTGATTCCACAATCTGTTTTATAAGAATTTAGTATATAGGTCTAAGGATAACAAGATTTAGAGACAACTTTCCGTATCTTATGTGTACACACACTTATGAATGTATTTGTCACAAAACATAATGCAGACCTTTGATTATTTATACCTGCGTGGTACTTAGTTTTTCCTCGATACTATTCATTAAATATGTACAGACCATGCACCACAATGTTGGGCTGGAGACACAATGGTAAACAAAAACAGGCATAGCTCTGCTTTCATGAAGGTTACAGTTTAGTGAGAGATTAATCAAATAATCATATAAGTTTCACAAGTATTTTTCTATATGGTCAAGAAGAAGAGAGAAATTGGAAGGCATGGTGAAGATATCTCCTAGCCAGCTATAAGGAAAGAAAGGTATCTGAAACCTCTCTAGCTGTGATAATATAAAAGAAAGGTTATGTTAGGGGATTGTGAAGAGTTTAGGTGGAAAAAAAATCTTTTTTTCCTGAACCTCTAATTTATCAGTTCCTTCAGTTATAAATGTAGGCAAAAATCCACTGTATTATTTCTGATGTTGTCGCCAACAGATATTACAGATATTTTCATTCGCATTATAAGTATTGCATATATATCAAATACATATTGTTTATATTTACTATTTTGGAGTTATAGTTAGATTCGCTACCATATCTTGTTATTTAATGTGTTAATAAAGCAGAGCATATTAATATATCACAAACTTTATAATTATATTTCAATATAATCAGTTCCCTT
Source organism: Propithecus coquereli (assembly GCF_000956105.1). NCBI lineage: Eukaryota > Metazoa > Chordata > Mammalia > Primates > Indriidae > Propithecus > Propithecus coquereli. The sequence goes on along the minus strand of NW_012151507.1, from coordinate 7,857,705 downwards.
TGTAATCTTATGTATTTTATTTTATGCATTTAAAAACATTTTCTGATAAGGGGTCCATGGACTTAACCAGACTGCCAAAGAAATCCATGATCCCCCCACAAATTTTTGCAAATCCCTAGGCTATAAAGATGGATCAAGGTTGAGATAACAATGTTGGCGCATCCTAGAATTTCATTGGCAAGAGATTTCTGTTTTTAATTACCTTTGGAAGGGATGGGAAAGAAGAGTGCCAACTTATTTCAAAGTTCCAAGTAAAATGAAAAGGGTAATCGAGTGTTTGGTAAGTCTGAATTTCCAATCATATTTTATTGCATTTTTCATTGAGCCTGTGTCATTTTCTGATGACAAATTTGTAGATATACAGTTTTGGTGAATATTACCTGTGTGTGCCATTGAGAAACACAGCGCTTATATGTTTTATATAGCTAACCTAACCATGATGATCACATGAAGGGCCAATTATATAAGCAGTAGGTGACAGTTCAGCAAATATTCACGTTCCCCTCCCCCAACCCCTATGATGGCGTGTACTTTCCTGCTCCACTGTGTCGGAAGTGGCCCTTTCATTTGCTTTGGTCAATGGATCACAGACAAAAAACCAAAGTGTGCTAGATCCAAGCCTAGGCATTCAAGAGGTATCAAACGTTTCCACTGATCCCTCTAGGAACTTCCAAACTCTGCCACAAGAACATGCCCCAGGTAGCCTGCTAATCACAGAAGAATGAGAGGTGTGCAGCTGATCTAACTAAATCTGTGGCCTGGAGTTAAATTCAGCTATGCTCAGCTATGTCCTGCCAAGACCACTCAAACCCTAGTCACCCAAAGACTCACAGGGAAAGATAAATGCTTATTCTTTATGCACCGCTGGGATTTACGTTGTTTGCTATGCAGCAATATCTAACAAAGAAAATATGACATGAGTACTCTTTAAAAACTTTGCCAGATTAACTAATGCTCTCCATTCTGTCTACAAAGAAATCTGATACGCTGAGCATGCTGAACTCTTGCAGCTACTAGACTGTTTCCACAACTGAGTTCATGCTTAAAAGGAGTTAATTGGGCCGGGCATGGTGGCTCATGCCTGCAATCCCAGAACTTTGGGAGGCCAGGCCGAGGCAGGAGGATCACTTGAGGCTAGTAGTTAGAGGCTGCAGTGAGCTATGATAGCGCCACTGCATTGCAACCTGGGGGACAGACTGAGATCCTGTCTCTAAAAAAAAAAAAAGAGTTAATTGCATTTGTTCCCAAACCTATGTTCATAATAAAATGAATGTAAAAAGAAACTGAATTACTGTTTCTATAAAAACTAAGTTGAATGGTTTGGAAAGACCTGACAAAGATGAGTGGTTAAATACAAGTCACTGTCACATTAAATAGTAGCAATGCTACCATCAAAAATGTAAAACAAAAGTTACAAAAATCTCTATAAGTTTTGTTACTAGGTTGTTTCACAAGTTTATTAATTTATTGCCCCTCTTAAAGAAACTG
>NW_012151507.1:7852250-7855046 GCF_000956105.1 Propithecus coquereli | reverse complement strand
TAGCAAAATAACCTAAATAATTTTTGGCTGGTAATGTATTTATAAAGTCTTGCTAAAAGTTCGTCTCTCTTTATTTCAAGATTTTTGAAGAGGAAGAAACAGTTTGGAATAATAACTAATATACATGTCTTTTTCTATGTTCTAGGTATTCTTAAGTGCTTTACATATATTAACTGATTTAATTTTCACAACAATCCTATAGGTGCTACTAACATGATTTCACTTTTACAGATGAAATCTGTAAAAATAAAGCTCAGAGGGGTTAAGTAACCTGCCAAAGTCACAGAGCTAATTGGGGGTGAGGTGGGATTGGACCCAGGCAGTTTGGCTCCAGTTTGTGCGAAGGGGCTCTGATTGACAGTATTTCAGCTCACCTAACACTGTTCAATCCGATTCTTGCCAAAGGAATCTAGAGTTGTGATTCAGGGATAGCAACTTAACTCTCTGCATATGGCAGAACTATAAATCTGGATGCTATATGGCAGCAAAATTCTGCCATGGGAATAAAAAAGCCAAGAACTCTGAGACAGAGAGATATAAATAAAGTCGAAGTAAAGAAGAGTTATGCAGGCGCGGCGGCTCATGCCTGTAATCCCAGGGCTTTAGGAGGATCACTTGAGGCCAGGAATTTGAGACCTGCCTGGGCAACATAGTGAGACCTATCTCTACAAAAACACAAAATAAATTAGGTGGCTGTGGTGGCGCACGCCTGTAGTCCCAGCTACTTGGGAGGCTGAGGCAGAAAGATCCCTTTAGTCCAGGAGTTTGAGGCTGCAGTGAGCTATGATCATGCCACGGCACTCCAGCCTGGGTGACAGAGTAAGATCCTATCAGAGAGAGAGAGAGGAGAGAAAGAGTGAGGAGAGAAAGAGAAAAATATTAATTAGTTGGCAAGAAAGAGGGAGAATGCGGGCCAGCTCTGAAACCTAGCTGAACTCCTGCTCTTGCATTTAAAGGAACAGACTCTGGTGACCACATGACAAAATCTCCTTCTTATTTCAGATGCCACAAGATTTTATTACTTGCAACTATAAGAACTCATCAGAACTGATAAACCAAATGAGGAAATATTTTGCTCCTTGGACTAAACCGAAATTGATAAAACAGTGCCAAGATGTGCACATGCTAAATCACAATGAGAAAAAAAAATGTTCAGATAGCATTTTTTAAAAATATGGATGAATCTTAATTGGTTTTATTATGTTTTATCCTAATATTTGAATTGTACGTCCAGTGAAGATTTAGAAATAACTGTATTGATTTTATTGTCTTCCCCATCTCTGACATACGGAATTGCTCTGAATTTTTTTTTAATTTGGCGTGCTTGATAAAATCTCTTTGCCAACCCAATGAGGAGGAAGTAATTACAGAATGCTTACCCTCATCTCCCATTTATAGACCAGAGAAACTGTAGCACCCAGAAAGAGCTCCCTTCCTTTGCTGGCACAGTGCTGCTATTTTGGTATCCGTCAGTTAAGAACATCTATCCAGTGCCAGTGTGGTTTGGCCATGTGCTGGTCTGGTTAAACAGCTTTTGTTAAAGGACAGTGTTCCAACCACTGGACAATCAATTCTTTTACAGCGATACTTGAATTTCTAGATGCAGAACATAGTAAAGCCAGAACACATCATATCTTTTCTCCATTGTATTCCTTTTTTTTTTTTTTTTTGAGACAGAGTCTCACTCTGTTGCCCTAGCTAGAGTGAGTGCCGTGGCATTAGCCTAGCTCACAGCAACCTCAAACTCCTGGGCTCTACCGATCCTCCTGCCTCAGCCTCCTCAGTAGCTGGAACTACAGGCATGCACCACCATGCCCGGCTAATTTTTTCTATATATTTTTAGTTGTCCAGATAATTTCTATTTTTTTTTTTAGTAGAGACGGGGTCTTGCTCTTGTTCAGGCTGGTCTCAAATTCCTGAGCTCAAACAATCCACCTGCCTCGGCCTCCCAGAGTGCTAGGATTACAGGCGTGAGCCACCGTGCTGGGCCCTCCATTGTATTCTTGACAATCTAACTTTCCTATTCCCAAAGATTGACACCACAACAATCTTTCCAATTGTATATCATGGGAAGTTTGCAGTAATTTGCAACTTACATCATTTACTTTTCTCACACAGGTCAGTTGCTGCTTCTTCCTAAATAGTATTCGTGTATCTATGCATTGCAAGAACTGCCCAACATGCATGAACTAATTTCTTTATTTACTTTGCCACTGTCAAGTGTCTAAGTCCAGACATTAGTGAAACTCTTTTCACCTGCATTGCTCTAATGACCTTTACTTTTTTTTCCCATGGGCAATGTGTCCCCTGTTGATCCATTTCTGCCAGATTACCGCTCAGTAATCGATCCCACCTACTCAGCTGATGGTTGTCCCACACACTCCCTCCTGCTGGTTTTACATTGCCTTCTCGCCCTCCTGAGCTCACACCTAAGATTTTCTGCACTGTCTTCAGGGCAGAAGGTTTCAAGTTTCTTGTAGGGCTGATACCCTGATAGTGATTCCCTAATCAAGCAAAGCAATTCTCCAGGGTAACCCAACAAGTCCACTTTCTCCTCTGTCCCCGCCCCTCCTTCTACATGCCCACGGTGCCTTATCACTCAGCCCACTCCTTCCTTTAGGCCTTCTCCAGTTTTTATAGCCCTTCCCCTATTAGAAGAGGAGACAGCTCATAGAGCTTTCATTACGCTAAATACTTAACAAGTGCTCCCAGTTGATCCTCACAGTAATCCAATGAGGTAGTACAGTTACGTCTCTCATTTTTCAGATGAGAAAACGAAACCTTAGGGGAATTAAG
>NW_012151507.1:7851208-7852200 GCF_000956105.1 Propithecus coquereli | reverse complement strand
TGAATACTGCAATTTGATTTCATATTGAGCTTGAGCACAGTGGTGAGTTTTGATGTAATACTGGTTTCTTTAATCATCATTTTAAATTTCTGTTAAAATTTGATCCCTTAGATTTTTAAAATATAACATTACATAAAGAATAGAATTTGAACTACTTCATCTGACTTACAGAGGCCTACATCGTATCCTGGCTTTTAACTTCTTCCCCAGCCTCATCCTACCAGTCCGGCCTTGCTCACGGTGCTCCAGCCACACGGACGCCTGGGTTTTGCTAATACGTGAAGCTCTTTACCACTTTGGGACCTCTAAGCGGTTTCCTCTGCCTGAGATACTCTTTTGCCTGATTTTCCGGTGGATGTCATTCAGATCTTAAATGACACCAGTGAGGCCTTCACTGACTACCCATCATAAAACCTCCAGTTAATCAGTTTTGATTATATCACTCCATTTTAAGTCTCTGCATAGCACTTATCACTAGCTAATGTTTGTGTCTTACCTCTCTTAAGTATAGTATAAGATTCACAATAGTTACCATGTCTTTTTTGCTCATACTTAGATTCCCAGTACCAACAATATAGCACAAAACAGCGGAAAAATGAATATTTTTGATTATTAAAATGAATACAAATATGGGTGGCTAAACAAAACAAAACAAAAAACCTAGAGTAACATTTTCAACCATTGTGGACAAGCTATGATTATATAAAACAGTGAAATAAAAATCAACGTATTATGTTTCATGACAACTGTTCCTATAACATCTTCTGTAAAAAGATATTTTGAACTGACTTACAGATCAACCCTATCTCTAGTATCAAGTGTAGAAAGATTTTTCTCAACATCAGAAATGACATTAAATGCAGAAAAGTTATAATTATTAGAATAGAAGCTGGTTTAATAATTTCATAATTTATAGCAAAATAACCTAAATAATTTTTGGCTGGTAATGTATTTATAAAGTCTTGCTAAAAGTTCGTCTCTCTTTATTTCAA
>NW_012151507.1:7834357-7847948 GCF_000956105.1 Propithecus coquereli | reverse complement strand
GGATTGCAGGGTGAGCCACGGAGCCCAGCCCGGACTGTGTAACTTTAAAGCCAACCAAATAGTTTTAACCTCTCGGCCTTTGCACAGCTGTTGCCCTTCTCAGAAAGGTCCTACCCTCTTTTTCTGGCTGGCAAGCACCTGCTCAGCCCTCGAAGCCTAGCCAGTGTTCCAGCCCCCTTTTGGAGGCTTCTTCCACATTGTTCGATTAGTGGTAATTATTCTCCGCTTCATTCTACCCTATGACAACAAATAGCATCCTCATAAATATTTATTTTGCTTCTATCGCTTACTGCAGTGGTCCCCAACCGTTGTGGCACCAGGGACCAGTTTCATGCAAGACTATTTTCCACAGACAAGGGGCATGGGGAGCGGGGTGGAGCTCAGGCGGTGATGCGAGCCGTGGGGAGTGGCTGAAAGTAAGGATGAAGCTTCTTCGCTCACGCTCAGCGCTCACCGCCTCCTGCGCAGCGCTCAGCTTCCTAAGTTTCATGGAAGACAACTTTTCTACAGGGAAGGGGGCGTAAGTGGGTGGCGGCGGAGCTCTGCCCCCCCAGTCCACAGACCAGCAGCAGTCCTTGGCTGGGGACCACAGGCTTACTGGACTGTGATGTCTTTGAAGGAAGGGACATTCTATTTATACTCAGCACATTCTAATAACCCCCAAAATGTTTGCGACATTACATATTGGCCTCTACTTACATACATCTGAAGGCAATGTTCCCTTCATAGCTACTTCACAGATAGCTATTTACAGATTAGAAAGTTGAAATAATTCAGAATATAAATTGGCATTTAACCTGAAACATTTAAGCTTGCCAGAGTATGCATTTGTTATTAAGATTGCTCACTGTTTACACATTAGATCATGCATTTTGAATTTAAATACATATTCAAAGCCTCTTTTGGAACTCAAATATAACAGGCGTGATCTTTTCCCTTTATTTATTATCAGTCACGTATAAAAATAACCGAAAACGCAGCAGTGGTAGAGAGAAATGCTGGCCATTCTACTCGGAGACAGAAGGCCCTGACAGGAAAGCTCTAGAGATTTCAATCCCACAGTTGTTTTTATTTCTTGTATGAGCCCCTCGAGCTGAGTTTAAAGATACTTTTGTATGTGTTTGTGTTGGGGGAGGGGGTGATGGTAAAATTTTGCCTCCAAATATAAGCCAGTGAATAATTAAAGAAAAGGCAATCCGCTGGATTTAAGGGGAGGCAGCAACACTGTGTCCAATGAGGCGCCTCTCTAAATGTTTCTGGAGTCATTCTGACTACAGTTGATTTTCACCCCACACGCCAATTTATTCATATTAAGTTCCAATAGTAGCGATTCTAGGCTTTCATTTAGTTTAGTGAATACCATATTGGTCTGGGTAATTTCTTATTGTGCGTGTGGATGATACAGAGGACATGAGGATTTATTCTTAGCTTCCTTACCCTTTTTCTTATCTGTGATTTATGTAAAGGGTTCTGTGATTTTCTTGCATCATCACTCATTTTTAAGGGATCAATAGGACATAACCATATTTTTCAAAGTGTGGATTGAGAGATTTCTGAAATCAATTTAGTGGCTCAAAAACAATTAAAGCTTTTAAGCAATTAAAACAGAAAAAAAAAAAAACCCTGAATATACCACATGTGTAACAACAGTAGGTACTGTTTAGTCAGATTATCTTTCGTTCTTGTGGCTGTTAATGGCTTACGGTGTATGTTTTACTACAGGTGTCCATTAAAGACGTTAGGAAGACACCGGGCCACTTATGACTAAGAAAAGATTCAGTATCTACACCTGGGAACCACTGTGCCTAACAGGATTTTTACCATTCAAGGAACCAAAACACCTCCCATCATGAAACAAAGTCCAATTACAGAAAGATACTTAATTAATTCTGTACTAAGTTTCTAAATACCCTTCATAATAGCCAAACTAAACCTAGACAGGATTTTATAAGTTAGCAAGAGTGTAATTTGCTTCACAGTATAGTAATAAATCAGATTGAGAAGCAATTTATTTTGTTCTGTAGAATGAGCATTTCATATGATTTAAACGGTTCATCTTAGACAAAAAATTCAATGTTAATTCAATATGGAATCAAAAGCAAATGATGAATATTTTATCTTAGTACAATTTTAGGATTTTTCAAGATGAACCAAAACCAAATATTATCTCCAAAAGACTATTTTAAATTTCAAATCTGATAAAGAAAAATAAATATCTTCAGAAAGTTGTGTAATTTCTGGCCAGGCGTGGTGGTTCACGGCTGTAATCCTGGCACTCTGGGAGGCCGAGGCAGGAGGATCATTTGAGCTCAGGAGTTTGAGACCAGCCTGAGCAAGAGCAAGACTCTGTCTCTACTAAAAATAGAAAAATTAGCCGGGTGTCATGTTGCACGCCTGTAGTCCCAGCTACTCCAGAGGATCACCTGAGCTCAGGAGTTTGAGGTTGCAATGAGCTATAACGCCACTGCACTCTACCCAGGTGACAGAGTGAGATTGTCTCAAAAAAAATAATAATAAAAAAGAAAGTTGTGTAATTAACACCCCAACATCTATATTATTTAAAAGTTTAAAAGACACAAAAAGCAATATTTTGTGTGTCTATCATACCCCCAAGGCTTTTCATATTAGTGACCAAATTCTTTCTTTTTTTTTTTTGAAGGAGAGTGTCTCGCTCTGCTGCCCAGGCTAGAGTGCCGTGGCGTCAGCCTAGCTCACAGCAACCTCAAACTCCTGGGCTCAAGCGATCCTCCTGCCGCAGCCTCCTGAGCAGCTGGGACTAAAGCCGTGCACTACCACACCTGGCTAATTTTTTCTATTTTTAGTTATCTAGCTAATTTTTTCTATTTTTAGTAGAGACGGAGTCTCTCTTTTGCTCAGGCTGATTTTGAACTCCTGACCTCACGCAATCCTTCTGCCTCTGCCTCCCAGAGTGCTAGGATAGTGACCAAATTCTGTATCAAATAAGCTATAGGGTTAGGAGCAGGAGTTCCCTTTGGGGGAGCTGGGGTTGCATCATGGCACAATATATATCGATATATATGTACAACCTACAAATGGAAGACTGTTTCCTAGTAAGAACATTAGTATTCATTTACTCATTTTTTTCTCTCTCCCGTTTCTTACATGCAGGCACACACAAGCACAACGTCCTACACTTACTGAGCATAGGATGCGCCCTGTGACTCAGGAGGCTGTCTACCTCTTCAGCCTCCTCTGTCTTCTGCACTCTGACACTTCAAATCTGTTTTTATTTCTTCTCTCTTTGGCCTGTAAATCTCCTAAACTTTTTGAAGACTCAGCTCAGACTCCTTCAGAGGATCTTGACAGGACCACCAGAAAGAAATGAAACAGAATTCTGAATTCTTTGGATACATTTTCATGGTGAAATACTGTGAAATTAATGACTAAAATAAAATTTAAGGATTATCTACAACCATGGATTATCTATCCTATCCTGACTCAGTGTATATATACTGTATATTGTGGTTAACTAGAAGTTGGCAATAATATTCACATAATGTATATAATTATAAAAATAGAAACTATGCATATTAAATAAAAGCATGCAATATTTCTGTGTTAATAAATACTTTCAGAAGCATATTATGGTTTTGTATTGGTTTTGCTTTTTTTTTGTCCACCTGATTCTTTTAAACTGTATCCATAAAACATCTACAAAAGTGGAGAGAATATTATGAATTCGTATGTACTTATCACCCAGTTTTAACAATTATCAACATACAGTCATCTGGTTTCATTCATATCACCAACCCTACTGGATTATTTTGAATCTCTGTAGACATTTCATCTATAACTCTTCAATATGTATCTCTAGATCGCCATTTAAAAAAATATCATTGCCCCCCAAAATTATTCTCTTACTATCATTAAATACCTAATTAGTGGCTAAATTTCCCCCAACTATTTTATAGATTTTTTTTATAGTTTGTTCAGATCAGCATCTAAACCAGGCTGATACATCGCATCTGGTTGATATAACCCTTAAGTGTTTTTAGATCCATCTATGGGTTTCCCTTTCATTTTTTTCTTGCAATTTGTTGTTTGAGGAAATTGTCATACTATATTTTTAAGGTACTGGTGCCTTAAAACAGAAGTAGGTTTGCATATTAGTTAGGTTTAACTGTTATGATATATTCTTTCATTTTGTTATTTGTGATGAGTCCTATTAAATATAATGAACAAGAGTTTACAACAACTATAATTTAAAAAGTTTGTTCAAAAGGTGTGGATCACTGATATACTAAATGTAATAGCCATTATAATGATGACATCTAAGAGAAGAAACAACAAATACTAGCAAGAACTTCATTGTTCTATTATGCCAGGACATACACAGTAAGACCCATGGTAAAAAATTTTTACAAATATTTTACAAATACTAAATCCAAAATAAAACTATACTATGTTATTTTTGTAATAGTTTTTCTTAGTAATAATTTAATACCCTGAAAGTTACCTAATTTTTAGGTAGCTCAATTCTCAACACTGATATTATGGCCCACTGGTGGGAATGTTCTACTTCAAAGAGACTGAATTATATGTGTGTGACTGAAGGTAGCCCTCACCTAATCGCATACATACATACAGGCAAACACTAGGGACAAAGTGATATTTGGCACTCTGAAATTCCTCTCAACCTCACTACACATGAAAGCATTAGCCTAACACTTTAAAAGTACTACTGATGTGTAAGAGTGTTTAATTACGTAAATAGTTGAAAACTCGTAGACTTTGTTGTAGCCTGTAACACAAAGCCAACACCAATACTTCTGTTTTAACTCCCAAGAAGTTACGCCTCAATTGCCACAGAGCATAGCTACCATATTAGAAAAGATAAAACAGCCCCGGAGTAGTGTGCAAGGCACCACCTACCATAGACCTGGGCTTGCTGATGGCCACCAGACTAGTGAGGAAGTCTTCGTCGTGCAGCTGGCTGAAAACGTGGGCGTCATAGGCTACCATAATGGAGATTTCTTCCATCATCTTGCCAGCTGGCCTCTCCACAGCAGCAGCTGCTGCCCCAGCTCCACACCAGACTATCCAAGGAAAAATCCTACTGCAGCTCAGTGCCAATGTACACACCCACCTGAGTTCGAGGGGGTGGAGTGTTAAACATCCATAAAGAAAAAGAGGAAAAAAAAAAAACAAAAAACAGCAGCTATCACAGGCTTGTCTAGCAATTCACCCCCAGTAGAAAACTAAAGGAGGTTTCTTATCTATGCAGGAAGTATAAGCTATAAACACCTTCTGCATTCTTAACACAGAAGCTGGAAAATTCAGTCTTTGGAAATCTTCTTTAAACGTCAAAAAAAGAAATAAGAAAAAGTTTCCTAACTAGAAATATCGTATAGCAAAAGCCAAACCAAAAAATTGATTTGTGTTATATTCTTGGTAATTAAAAAATTTTGTAACAGTTCATCTTCTTACTTCAGTATTATTTATGTGAAGATTTTTCTTAGAGAAGTAGATTTTCTTAATGTTCTTACTGCTTATTTTTTCATATTCTTAGAAAATAAACAGATGACAACCATTTTAATTTCTCAGAATTTATAGAATTCTTGGTGCAGTTAATCTCCTGAAGTATGAAAAAAAAAAGATTCTTTTTTCCATCTATTTCTGTTAAAAAAAAAAAAAAGTACCAAAATATAAAAATGAAACAGGGACAGAAATATCAATTAATAATCATTTCCTCTTCTCCCCCTCAAAAATATAAGTATTTTAAACAGAACTTAGTTTTCTGTTGTTATTCAGAAAACAACACAAGGGTCTCATTTATAAACTGTTTTTCTCCCGTAGATAAAAGTTCTCTTCATTGTTTATTTTTAAGGTTAGAGGTTTCTTTTAATTACTCAAATAAGCAGACAGCCATGAACTGTTGGTGCCTTAGCCACCAGAAGTGTTTTTTAAAGTACAGCTGAAGACCGTGTAAGAACCTCCGTGTTTCCAGATGAAAAGTTTGACAGCTGACCGTAATTACCATTACAAAGTTGTCTAAATTACCAGGAAACATAATACATGCTAATTTCATGGAAAAAGTGTTAAGCAAATAAAAATGTGTGGAAGAAGATAAAGCTTGTCTAAAAGTTGTTTTTCCAATATTCCGAATTAGGCTAATATTTTCCCTGCTTTTTATGGATCATGACACTGCATTACTATGAGAATATTATTTGTTAGAACCAGAAATCAATTTGGCAATATTTGTCTAAAATTAAAAGAAATACAGCAACTGGTTGGAATGTTTAGTCCTCATTACCAGCAGCAGGATTATGTTGCTTAAATTTGTTTGCTTTTCAGAAAACAAAACTCAGACCTACAGTGTCTGTTTTCCCATGTTTTCCAAAAGTATTTTCATCTAGATTAACATGATTACTTAAATAGTACCCTGTTCCATTTAAATGTAATTAGGAGAGTTTTGCAACTTCTATAGCATTCTAGATTAAAAGCATGCACGCAAAAAAGGGGGAAAACACCTGATTGCTAGGAAACAAGCAAGTCTAATAGGCTTAAACAAAAAATGCAATATTTTAAATAAATCCTCAAGATTAAAACAGCTTCAAACTGTGTTTGACCCTTGTTGGAGCCAGTAAAGCATTTTTACTTCATCTTTTTCTACAATGCAGCTTTGTCTTTTAAGCGCTATTTTTGTTAAAACATTTTTCCTGCATTTATCTTAATGCTGACTAACCAGGTAAAAATTAAATGGTACTCGGGAGACAAGGCATTATAAGGCGTCCAGGCAGCTCATACCTTTTAAGTTCCTTTTTGTCTTTTCAGAAGTGCTTTAAAAGATACTGTGAGCCTCTTCACGCACTCACTAGCACCAGAAGATTTCAGATTTATCCTGCAGCACCATGTTCTAGATGTGAAAGCAATTGCTCTCGCTTTCATGTTTTTCTTTGCTGCAGTGACTCAGTGCTTCCCCACATTGATATCTGAATAAGGTGCACTGACAAAGACACCTGTTGTGGAAGGTAAAGAAACTACTTCCCACAATGCCTTACTCCCTGCTGGCAACCTCCCAGGGGCAAACAAGAATTGTAACCGCATTTGAGCAGTTGCCTGTGCGCCCTGACAAAGCACATTCAGCATAACCACAGGTAATCTTGGTTAAGAAGAACACTTATAACTCACGACAAAAGGACTGGGAAAATAATACCAAACAGCACCTAGAGGTGCTGTGCATTAAACTCATAAAATATTTAAGGAATCAGTCTGTAAGAGTGCAAAAACATTTTTGGAAACATAATGAAAGGCTGTAAAAAAAATTTTTTTTTTTTTTTGAGACAGAGTCTCACTCTTTTTGCCCATAATTTTACATAAACAAGCTAACGCCTTCAAATAATTCAGTCCTTTTAGAATTCTACATGAGTTTTTAGATAAATATTTTTAAAAGCTTCTGATTTATTACCTTCAAAAGATTGTTCTAATTCCTCGAAGTGACTAGAATTACTAATAATGTTTCATATGTAAATCCAAGAGATCCTCTCTCGTAGCCACAATGTAGATTTTCTTGGGCAAGGACCTTCTAAGTTTGATTTGCAACCTTTATTTTTTGTTACGCTTAAAATGTTTCTTAAAGTTTACTTCAAAATCTGGGACAAAAAAATTCAAGTTTTTTTTCTTATATAATTAAATGTACTATACTTGTGGTTCCAAGAAAGAGCATGCTCTTTGAAAACTGATGATCTATTAGAAAAATTGTCGCTGTACTATACTGACTTTTTCTCTTAAGGTATTTTCTCCAGTCTCAGAAATAAGAGCTGCACCAATACCCTCCCAAACGTCAGAAGCTATTGTTCACGGTCACGTTACATACAGTCCTCAACTCCCAAGCAGGACACCTTTCTTACTCTTACCTTAAACCCGCGTGCCCTTCCCCCAGTGGACCACTGATCTTCCAGGATTGTTTACACCTGAGCTTTTACTTCACACCATGCAGCTGCACTTAAAAAAAAGAGGCAGGGGAAGAATTACCTGAGATCAAGGGGTGTGGTGTGGACAACACCATTTGCCGCTAAAATTTACCAGGAGAGCGCCGTGTATCACACAGGCAGCAGAAACCGAAGGCATTCCTAGTCATCAAATAGATGGTCCCCAGTTCAAGCAGGAACTAGCTAGCTGCCTGTCCCAGGGCAACTCGTTTAACTTCCCTAGGTTTCAGTTTCCTCGTGGTCATGTAAATTGAGCAGGACAGAATAGATCACTGGTTTTTACACCTGTGCAGAAAGAGTCAAAAGCAATGTGTCCTATTTCCTTCGGCTAATAGTTTTATTGGGGGATTGGAAGGTAGAAATACCTTTTTAATCTATATCAGAATAAAAAACAAAGGGTAACAACCCCAGATATTAACAAAGTTCCCCCAGGATTAATACAATGTGTCAGCAAATGCAGTCTACTTAGTACCCTAGTTTGATTTTTCTAATATCAACTCTTTTGCCTAAAAAAGAGAATTCAATGACGGTAATTGTATTTTTTATTATTAATAGTTACATTAGTCCTTCTATTCAGAGACCAAACTGGCTATAAAATAATTTTCAAAACCCTTTCCAGATCTTACAAGAAATTTTAATGAATAAAATATCTCCAATGGTTTTTAAATGCTGTTTTAAGATTTTATACTGAAGAAGTATCCCATTCCAGTGGCTAATTATGTCCCAACAGTCATCCTTCTAGGACTATACTTTTTTAATAAAAGCAGACCTGGGTCATACTAAGCAAGCATGAGTCAAATGAACCATTCCCTGGCCTTCAGAGGACATCTGTTCTCAAGTGTCAAATTTTGAAACAGCCAAAACAAAAATCTAGAAAAACTTGAACATGCGTATATTTTTCTATTCTGTGTTATCCGCAAACGTAGCCAAGTATTTTCATTACGGGAATAGTATTTTGTTACCCACCAGTCAAAGCAATAAATACACTAAAAAAAATGATCCTACCTCATAAAAAATTATCTCACCTCAGGACAGAGGCTGTAAAGACCCTTTCCCACGTCTCACATTTTACTTGTTTTTACATTCTCATCACGACTGCCATAAAATCAAATGGAAAGGAGGACAAAACCACAAAAGAAGTATGGTCTAGAAGGCAGAAAGAAAGGTCTTCTGCATCTCCCACGTATGTACAGGCTGAGTCCTGCAGAAACTTTGCTCCTCCTGTCCGATGGGCCCTCCTCTAACATCCTTCCAGAAGTTCCTAAATAACGTAATGCAAACATTCACGAAGTATACATAACTCAATGTTAAGGATCTCCAAAATTACAAAATGTTTATAGTGTTCACATAGAAATAAAGAACTATAAGAAAGACAAAGCCAGGCGTGGTGGCTCAGGCCTGTAATCCTAGCACTCTGGGGGGCCGAGGTGGGAGGATCCTTTGAGCTCAGGAGTTCCAGACCAGCCTGAGCAAGAGTGAGACCTGTCTCCACTAAAAATAGTAAAAATCAGCTGGGTGTGGTGGTGCATGCCTGTAGTCTCAGCTACTCTACTCAGGAGGCTGAGGCAAGAGGATCGCTTGAGCCCAGGAGTTTGAGGTTGCTGTGAGCTAGGCTGATGCCACGGTACTCTAGCCCACGCAATAGAGCCAGACTCTGTCTCAAAAAAAAAAAAGGAAAGACAAAATTCTGTAAGTACTTTCTTAATCAAAGAAAACCAATATTCCTAGCAGGCTTCTGTTTATGCTTAGGAGTACACATTAAAAAATCCCATGTGCTCTGAGTAGAGGAAGAAAAGATAAAATGTGAATGAGAAACCATAGAAGTTATCAATAGAAGAAAGCTTTTCAGAATATTTTGGATCTCAGGATAGTCTAGTGACCCACCTCCTGAGTTTTCACAATGGGAAAAGAACAAGTAAAAGATAAACAAGCTTGTCCTCTTTAAAATTATGCAAAGGTAAATAAAGGACACCATTATTCTTGTATTGAATTCTAGCCATTCAGCTCATTATCTTTCCTATCTCTCCTAGCAATTGCTAGGAAAATTCAAAACCTCAGAAAACATAGATTCTTAAAAAAAAGAAAAGAAAAGAAAAACCCCTAGCCTTAAACTAAAAAAAGAAAAACCAGTGGGACATAAATACTTGCTTAACAGGTATACTGGGTATCCTGCTGCCTCGTTTGCATTTCACTGCAAAGAATGAAGGTGAGGTAGATTCCAAGTAATGAAATACATGCAACTCTTTAACAATTCAGCTTTTTACCCCATTTGTAACTAAAATCCACAACCAACACATTCACATTAAACTTTACCTAACCAAATATAAGTATTCCAAGGGCTTGTAAGCATCCACCGATATTTACCATCACTCAAAAGGAAGACAGTTTCAGCTATATCTGAAATCATGAGTAATGCTTCACTTTGTCTCATTTTGAGCAGAGTGCACAACTGAATTCCAATTACAAATAACTATACTTCATTTCTAAAGCATTCAAATAATTATTTTAAAAATTTTACTAACAGCGAAATCAAGCCATTCCACCTGATGTATTATATTCGTTTTTTCACAGTATCAGAAGGTAGGTTTGGGACACAGCAATAGGGTTTTGTTTAAGTGGTCATTTGTCTCATGTTCTGATAACTCCCTTTCCAGTGGGCCCTCAGGTTCCTGCATGACGTACATGAAGTCAGCTTCCAGCAGCGGATGTGGCTTAAATCCTGCAGTGAAAACGTGATACATTTGATGGCATGTGAATTATATCTTAATTTTTAAAAAAGCAACCCAGCATTACCAAATGCTTATAATGTACCTAAGAGAGGATTACAGAATTGTAATATAGTAATACATATAATCTAGTTATAATGATGAATAATATTTACTAAAAATTTTATAATGATAATAACAGCAGCTAATATTTAGTAAGTACTCACTATGTCTAAGACACAGAATCTCATTTAATCTCCACAGTAAGTCAATGAGCTAGATAGTGTAATTATCCCTATTTTATAGATGTGGTAACTAAAGTATGAAGAAGTTTAGTGATTTGACTCAATTCTAACAGCTAAAAATAGAGCTTATAGGATTCAGGAATCACGTGTGTCTGGCTCTAACATGCAAGCCCTTCATCACTAAAGGATGACAAGGAAAGTAAGCGAGCATATACCAGAATCAGCCATGTGCAAGACTATTGCTTCTCAAACACTAATGTCTCCTTCACACACACATACAGGTCACAAAATATAAAACAGACTGTCATGTAATACAGTAAGAAATGACACAGGATTGTAACAGAATGAAGTCCCTCTACAGACAGGGAAGCCTTCATGGAAAAGATGAACTGGATTTCGACAGCCAAAGTGAAATACTTTTTTACAGGGAAAATGAAATTAGCCTGGCCGGAGTGGTGAATTGATGCTGGACACGGACGGAGAGGTTTCGAAGTCAGATTTGAATTGGCCTCTGGTAAGTTTCAAATATCAGGTCAATCAAGTAGGCCAAGGGCAGTCACTGAAGACTAGAGGCGATAAGGGTTCCTGTTTTTCAAGCCTCTATTTCTGCCGTCAGAGGAAAGTGTAGTATAATAGAATGACTAGCACACGGGCTTCAGAGTTTAGAAAAGCCTGGTTTGATGCTTGGCTCTGCTACTCCCCGGCTATGCGACTGTCAGCCCATTTGGGCTGCTACTGGAACAAAATACCATAGACTAGGTGACTTATAAACAATAGAAATATATTTCTTATAGTCCTGGGCTGGGCAGCTCACGATCAAGGTGCCTGCAGATTTGGTGTCTGGTCTTCTTGCTTCTTTATTGTCACATAGTGAAAGGAGGAAGGGATCTCTCTAGAGTCTCTTTTATGAGGGCACTAATCCCATTCAATAGGGTTCCACCCTCATGACCTAATGGATGCCCAAAGGCACCACCCTCTGAATATCATCAGGCTGCGGTTAGGATTTCAACACATGAATTTTGGGGAAACACAAATATTCAGTCTATAGCAGTGATCATGAGAAAATTACATAAGCTCTCTCACCATAAAATGAGAAAATAATAACAGTACAGATATTATGAGGAATAATAAGATAGTACATGTAAAAGCCCACAGTAAGGTACTGGCTCTGGGATGCATTTGATTAATGTTAGTTGCTGTTATTATAAATACCACTAAAAATGATGTCCAGAAGGGCAAGATTATCTGCCAAAAACTGAAAAGAAGATGGAATTGTAACCTTTAGAAACCAGGTGGGGTGAGGGATATTCTCAGTATACGATAACATAACCAATGCCTCCAATTTTTTTTCTATTTCCCTTCTGTTCAATTAATAAAAATCCAGGAGGGACAAATAAAGGTGTCACAAAACTCCATTCTTCTACCGGTTTTCCCGAAGCAACTAAGTCCTTCTGAATGTTGTTTTATTGGGGAGCAGTTTGGTAATTTACACGAGTCTTTCTGTCAGAATGATTGAAACAGGTTAGGTGAAAGCTGATAATGGGGGGGGCACGATCTCCTACAGTTTGCTGTCCTCTCCAGTTCCCTGACTACAATGCCAACAGAATGTAATCAATTACCTCTTATTAAATTGAGCAACTGTGACAAGAACAGGGAACAAAGAGAGCATTTGTTGTATAATGATATTCATCTGTTGTAACCTGAACAACCAAACACCATTACTATGGCTTATCATGTGGAAATAAATAATCCTTCTTCATAATTTGTATTATAATAAGGTTTTCCACTGTTCATTTGTATCTTAGAGTCAAAAGAAATATCCTGTGCAATGGTTTAGAGTAGCAGCTTATCCTGAAGCTTAGAACTGACCAATAAACCTGCAATCCACCTCACTGCAAAGGTACCAACTGAGTTTGCATTAGGGGTGCATGGGGAAGGAGGACAGAAGTAAAACATATTTAATGCTACTGTGCTGGGGAGGAGCTATAACTACATTATCTCTTTTAGTTCTTGCATAATACTATGCAACTGGTTTGATTATCCCCATTTTACAAAAGAGGATATCTGCCTTAAGAGTTTAAATAACTTAAGGACATACTACTAGTGAATCATAGCTATGACAAACCCAAAATATGCGATTACAAAGGTTTTTTTTCCACCTACATCAAGTTCATCATAAGATGAATGCAAGAGAGAAAAAGGAGATTCAATTCACTTTTGAATAGCCCTCATGGAAATCCTAAAATAGAAGTTTTTAAATTTCCAAAGCTGGAACTCTATATTTCTTTTCTCTTAGTATTTTGTCCTTAATATTATATCATTATATATCGAAAACATGTGCTGAAAACTTATATTGCACCTAAAAGTATTATTTATATGGCATTTCCAAATATAAAGACAAAGAATATTGAAGGCAAATATCAGTTTCTCCTCCAGTTACTGAGGAGTGCAACACAATTTGCTACAACAGAAAATACGTGGATTGAAGCAGCATTCTTGGAATGACCTGTCAGTGGTGGCCTCCATGATGTTAAAAACTGGCTTTATATTTGTTTTAAGGGTAATAGTAAATTGCTTAATTGGCTAATAATAAACTAATTTTAAAGTCTTCATAATTTTTAAACAGTGGTCATAGTAGCAGCAGTGGCAATGCCCAGTGCATTTGAATGTCATTCATTTGGATGAGAGG
>NW_012151507.1:7827444-7833453 GCF_000956105.1 Propithecus coquereli | reverse complement strand
ATAAAATTGCCCAAAGCCTCTCTGCAAGACAGAATTCTAAAGCAGCCATTTTGTAAAGGAGCTTCATTGTAAAACAAAAGTTCTCTCTGAAACCCAGTGTCACTTTAATGCAGACTTGCTTAGCACTATTAATAAAAGTTGCCTGTGTTCTTTTTGTTGTCCATTTTTTTGTACAAGTCATCTTTAACTTTCCAATATCACAGAATACAAAGGGAGCAGTAAGCAAAGTTGCTGGTGTCTTGTTTTTACCTTGGGGCACTTGAACAGAAGCCAAGTGAAGAAAATAAGTCTGAGATCTGGACAATAATAAAGTTGGGTATGTCGTAAGGGGAAGACTTAAACCTCGGACAAGTGAGCACACAAGGCTAAGCGGAGTCTGACAGGACATTGCAATGTGACAGCACCAAGCCTTAGAACACCCTCAGCGCCGATGACTCTCCTGAGATGCTTCTGGGCCAAATGACCAAAAATAAAACCATTATATATAGGTAATATCAACCACTTCAATTTAATCTCTAATTAATTCCCTCTCCTAAAAACTTTAATATATTTCCTTTAAAAAAATTACCATAGTATTAAAAAGCAATATTGCAGAATTCTGTATCCGATGAATTAGAAAACATTTCTTTACTCAGCATAAATCACTGATAGGGCATTCTGTTAGTAAATATGAACTAAATAATGAACACAGCAATGCTACTAAGAGGTTTAAGGGAGAAAAGAGAAGTTTACAATAAACATTTTTTTTTTGCTACAAACAACCCACGTATAAATTAATTACAAAAATGCAGATATCAGAAGAAATACAAAATGAAACAACTTCCTCTTAGTTTTGATGGTCAATACACAAATATGTAAATTTAAAATAAATAAGTCTTTCAAGCCTTTACTAAGTACAGGTCTATTAGTTATTTGGGTAGTTGCTAAGCAACGTTCTCTTCTGTAGGGCTAAAGTACATGAAATTAGCAGGAAAAGGTAAATTGAATGAAAAATTAGGGAACAGCAGAAAGGAAAAAACATTAACTTGCTAATTAGGCTGTAAGAGAAGTTTAGTGACTTTCAGCAATAGTGGTTAAGCATTTCCTTTTCTGCTAGCACCGAATGAGATGGTACTTTAGCACATTAATATTTTAATTTTATTGAAATAGTGATCATTACACTCACTTCTACACTCAAAAGCTTAACTATCTAATTGGGGTATCAACAGATCAGGATAATTGGGGTATCTTGATATGATACCCCAATTACTACTCCTAACAGTGACCTCCATAGATCTTTCTTTAGGACCCTGTGTCTTTGTTTAACAGGTGTAGAAAACAAGAGCCACAGAAGTGTA
Source organism: Propithecus coquereli (assembly GCF_000956105.1). Taxonomy (NCBI): domain Eukaryota; kingdom Metazoa; phylum Chordata; class Mammalia; order Primates; family Indriidae; genus Propithecus; species Propithecus coquereli. The sequence goes on along the minus strand of NW_012151507.1, from coordinate 7,832,116 downwards.
ATGCTTACTTCAAGATTCTATGAAGTCACAGGTGGAATTTAGACTCATATCATCTAAGAGCTGTACAGGTCCTCTAGGGTCCTCTCACTCAACTGCTTAAGTCAAAGGCCCCACATCACAGAGCTGTTCAGTGGCAGAATTAAGATGTAAACCAGCTCTCTTGATTGTTAAGCAAAGGCCCTAACGAAAGCTAAAAGCCTGTCTTGCCTTTGGCCTGTGTCTAGGATACGTAGTCTTTCACAGAGCACATCTAAACTCTTGGAGCTAACCAAGGTGGAAAGAATCTTTCTCCAGTGCCTTTTACACTGGAGAAGCTCTAGGTTTAAATGGGGCTATCAGAGTGGTCCATGTGGCTGCCCTGGTTTAGACTTGTTATAGACTCCCAGAAAAAGGCCGGAAATGGATTGGTCTTTACTACTGGAACACATGACCTAGGCTCAATAGTAATTTGACTCCCCACACCTACTATAAAATAAGGCTTCCTTCCAAATATGATTGTAGGTAATTTATTCTCTTTATTGAGAATATCGCAGGGAAAATACACCTGAAAAAGGACTGGCATAGGAAAGCAAAAGAGAACATTAAGAAAAACATTTTTTTTTAAAAAGGCATTTATGTTGGGTCTATTATAGTCACAATTTTTAGAAGACAAAAAATTTTATTTCAAGTTCACTGGTAGAATCTAGAAATCTGTCACTCATTTCCTGGTTGCTTAGGCTCTTAATGGTCTAATCTATTTCCTGAGTTGAAACTAGCTAATGGAAAAATATTTAGAATAGTAATTATCCAGTAAGATGGGCATTTGGCATCTGTTCACCCAAAACATATTCTTGCTGATAATTCCCTTCAGTGATTTACATGGTTTCAAAAGGAACAATCTAATCTCACTTTTTATAATGAAAGGTCTTTGCCTAGCAAAACATGGTAAGGCTTGCCCTCTCCTAGTGGTTTATGAATGAGGGCGCCCCTCCATGATATTCTTTATCCTCACCCCATATGTATAACATGATGTTTGGAAGTGGTTTACCTGCTTTCCTGCCAAGCAATTCATTCATAAAATCAATGAACAAAAAATAAAAACAAAACATGAGGTCAATGTTATTACCATGACAAAACTGAGGTATTCAAGAGTGATAGAAATCTGTTAAATAAGCTTATGCCACCTGTATGCAATACTACCCCAAAGCTTCAGAGGCCCAAGTTAGTGAGAGCAAATTATAACGTGCTGACGGGTGCTGAATTTACCGCGCGTAGCCCACAATGTGACATTTACTACACTTCTCAAAGTCTCGTTCCCACAAGTTTCTTTCTCTTCGTGCACTGCACGTCATTACTGACCACCAGCATACCTCTGACACATCTGTTATTAGGCGGGGGGGGTTCAGACAGCAAGCTATATGTAGCCTAGGAGAAGCAGTATTCAGGAGATAAACACGCTAGAAGAAAACCCCAAATGCAGGAGAGAGCTAAGCATGGCTTTGGGTGATCTGTCCCATTCCTCTCTTTCCTTTAGCAAAGCTTGTCAAAAGTTGTGTCTGAAAATAGTCACCAAGAGCTAGATTTGGCCTTTGGAGCAAAGCTAGCCTTTGAGTTGAGAGACCTGGGAGTGTGGCTCTCAAAGAACTCACCTCACATAGCTCACTCACGAGTTACGCCTAATTCTGAAATCTGAGCCCACCAGATCTAAGTTTCTTTTAAAACAGCATTGTACGGTTTTTACAAAGTTCAGCCCAGTGTAAGATACAGTTTGACTAGATAAAGAGATTACTGGACTTCGAGAAAACCAGCTTGCCTTCTTTCAAGCAGCATTCTTATCCTGTTATGCAAGTTACCGCCTTTTCATAACTGAGACACTGATCAGTGATAAAGCCATTCTGTATGTTTGGACACGGAGCAGTAATATAATTTTCACTATTCTAAATGCCTCGATCCACAACAGAACCAGCAATAAAGTTTCATTCCTTTTAGAAGCATCTCATTGAAAACAAAACAGAAAAATATTTAATCTCCATTTCCTAAAGAAAAATAACAAATTTCTAAAATGACCAACATTATCTTTATGAATCTTGATTATCAAAATAGAAATTTTTTTTGGTCTGCTATTCACATTCCTGTACAGTCATTAAACTCAGTTGTTTAAATTTTTCTTCACGCATTTCACATTTATTAGAGATAAATCTTTTTATAACACAATGTACATGAGGCAGAAGCAGTTCCTGACCCCAGCGGGCTTAGGACAAGCCCCTGGGAAAAGGCAACGGGACCATGTAATTTACTAGCAAAAAGAAACGGCATCGAAACTCAGTATCAGAGATTCACGTATTTTATTGCCATGAAGCTGGACTCCTGACACTCACTTGCAGCATTTGTTTTGTGCTTTTCTACTCAGATTTGAAGTTATGGAAACCACAGAAACAACTCCCCATGCTCTTGAAACCTCCTACTCTTCAGGGACCATAGCAGATATGTTTCTTCTTCTTTTTTTTTTTTTTTTTTTGAGACAGGGTGTCACTCTGTCACCCAGGCTGGAGTGCAGTGGCATTATCATAGCTCACTGCAGTCTCGAACTCCTGGGCTCAAGTGATCCTCCCGCCTCAGCCTCCTGAGTAGTTTTTTTATATTTTGTAGAGCTGGGGTCTCACCATTGCCCAGGCTGGTCTCAAACTCCTGGCCTCAAGAGATCCTCCCACGTTGGCCCCCCAAAGTGCTAGGATTACAGGCGTGAGCCACTGTGCCCGGTCTTGTTTCTTCTTTGTAATTTTCAGTGTTAACATTTCCAGGTAAAAGTTTATAAAAGTACAATCAATTAAATAAAAAGAAAACAATTACTTCCCACACTATTAAACTAAAATATTTAATTAATTGGAAGTTAAGTTATAATGTATGGCACCTTAAAAGGTAAATTGTCTTTATTCAGTCTTGGATAAAACTACCAATGGAACAAAATTGGGTTAACTCAAGTAGAACCCTGGAAAAACTAGTCAAAGACTTCTAGTGTCGTTTGATTGCATTAGCGTAATCTGAAATTTCTCTAATGACAATTTAAAACCTCAGTCACATAAGCCCAAGAATTTTTAGAATGGTAGGAGTTAATTTCCTCAACTTTCCAAAGGAAAAAGATCCCAACTTATTCATTGAAAACAAAGCTTGTTTAAAACAGCAATGTGAAAAGGGGGAAAAATGAGACAGGTATAAAAAGTTTATTCTCTTCACTCAGATAATAAAATCGGACTGCTGCACAACTGGGGAAAGTAATGAAAATAAAGCAGAGGATATTTTAATTTCAGCACCAGGGGAAACGACGCAGCCTCTGACTGGACAGATGGCCCCGTTCCAGGGGCCTGAAGCTGCCCTGGCACCACCACCCTCCACACTCAGACGGCGAGGAACATGACTCTCATCTCTACGTCCTCTTAACGCCCACATGCATGGAAGTTTTAGAATGTAATTTTGCTCTATTAGTTTCTATTACTGTATAACAAATTACCATAAATTTAGCAACTGAAAACAACCACCATTTATCATTTCACAACTCCACAGTCAAGAGTCCCAAGTGGGCTCTGCTCCGGGTATCATAAGGCAGAAATCAAGATGCCTGCTGGGCTGGGCTCTTATCTGGAAGCTCTGGGGAAGAATTCACTTCCCAGCTCTTTCAGGTTGTTGGCAGAAGGTAGTTCCTTGAGGCTGCAGGAACGTGGCCAGTTTCCTTGCTAGCTTCAGTGGGGAGCTGAGGGCAGCTCCCCTCTCTCTCATGCGGCTCCCTCCATTTGCAAAGCTGCAGTCGCACACGGACCCCTTCTCATACTTCCAATCTCTTTGACTTTCCCTTCTGCCATCGGCCAAAGAAATCTCTCTGCTTGTAAGGCTCCTATGATTTGATCAGGCCCATTCCGACAATCCAGGATTGAATCTCCCTATTTTAATAGGTCAACTGTGCCATATAACATAATCTAATCTCAAAAGTGATAGCTCATCATAGTCACAGGTTCCAGGGATTAGGGTGGGACATCTCAGGGGGAGGGGGCATTTTAAGAAATTACGCCTACCACCTTTACTAAAAATTTAAGGTAAACGAAACAAAACATCGAAAGCCACATGGTGTCATGAACTTGTCCAAATGTAAAGCAAAGATACCCTAAATCCCTCATACTTGGATAAGTAACCTATGCGAATGGTACAAAACACAAAAATATAAAAGATAAATCGTAAAAAGTAAGACTTCTTTCTAATACTGTCCCTCAGCCCGAGTTCTGTTTCCTAGAAATAACAACTGTTTACTAATTTCTTATGTCTCTTTCCAGAGGCACCCATCCCTGTTAATTAAAGCACATATATTTGGGAGGAGTGGATTTATCTATTCCTGAAAGGTCTGGTAGAAGTTCCCTGTTAAATCACCCAGGCCTCAGGCTTTTAGGAAAGGGGTGGATGGAAGTTATTCTGTGATAAATAGTTTAGATTTTCTAATTATCTGAAGTTAGTATTGATCATTTCTATTTTCCTGCAAAATCATCCCATTTCTTCCAGGATCTCAAATTAATTTGCATAGAATTGAGCAAAATATTTTCTTATGATTCTCTTATTCTTTTCTATTTCTATCATTTCTCCATTATTTCTCAGTTTATGCTCTCTTCTCTACCTGCTTTTCAATTTTATAAGTTGATATAGATATATC
>NW_012151507.1:7812814-7826595 GCF_000956105.1 Propithecus coquereli | reverse complement strand
GTCTTATTTTGATCTCTTATAAACTAAGACAAATGAATTAATATTTCTGATCAGTTTTATGTAAGTATTTTCCTTCTTATTTCCTGTAGTTTTTGCTTTATGGGTGATAATGCTATCCTGCTGCTTTGACTCATCCCTTCTTGTCCTACTTAAAGCTTTTCCTCTAAATTCAGTGTTGTCTGACATTAAAGATACAATGTTTACTTTTTTCCCTGTGCTCTCCCATGTTTTCAATCTTTCCTGCGCCAGTCTTCACTGAGAGCATTTCTCTGCTTCTTCTTTCTGTCTCGCCGGGGCCAACGAAGCTCCTGCTGCCAGTCCACAAACACCATCCCATTGGTCTAAACTGGGCATTACTGGTTTTGCCCCTCAGAAAGTTCTGCCACCGTTGTCTGGGGTCGGCAGCTGTGGGCATCGTTCACTGCATTTATCTTTTCTTCATCACATTTCTACTCTGGGATTGCACGTCTCCTACTTTCTTTGAAGATGGGGTCATGTTTCCTTTTTGTCCCCCTAGTGCAGCTCGGTGATTTGTAACGGAGATGAAAAGTAATGCTCTGATCTTTGCTCTGTCGTATTAAAATTAGAATCTAGAATTTATTTTTTGCTGAGTCTCCCCCACTATCCCATTCCCTACTTCATGCTCTCTGGCCAAGGGCCATGCTGTCCTGTGCTCCGCAGATGTTCTAGATAACAGTACGTTTCGGTCCTTAGTCCCCTAAATGAGAAAGGCAGTTTCTTGTCTGGTTCTTTGAAAATCTTCCCATGATTTCTTGGCTGTTCTGCACTATGTCTGCCTCTCCTAGAAGTTTCTGGAAATTCTACTCTAGTCTCTGACTCATGTCTCTCTCTTCGGTTCAGTTTAAAATACATGATGTCCCAAAAATCTCCATACAAAGGGAAAACTTTATAAAATTTTGTAATGCATATTTTGTAAGTAAAGGTACATTAAGCTACGATTTCCCATTTTCCCTATGTGTGGCGAGTTTTGGGACACCCTGTATTTTTACCAGCCAATTCAAAGCTGCTACTAAACTTTAAGAGAAAACCATAGCTGGGCCAAACTACGTCTCAACAGTGTTTCACCTATGATGCACAAAGCTCTCTCCTGGGCACTGGTGAGGCATACCAAAATGAAGGCTTCAGGAACTCACAATCTAGTAGGAGAGAAAGAAGAAACATTGTTCTGAAGCTTTTTGCTAAATATACATTTCCTTGTAGTCTCAATGCCAAGTTGTGTTATTCACATTAGACATCTTTCTCTGGGCTCTCTCTGTATCACATCACCTTTCTTAAACAATTAGAAGTATATATACTGCTTTTTCCTGTTCAAAGTCAATACCTTTATTTGGATGGGCACAAAACTGCTATGTTCATCAGTCCTTGTTTCAGTCACAGAGCAAAATAATAAAAGCTGTGCTCACGGAACAGTTGTGTAAATTAGGGTCCTTCAGCGACAAAGAATAGAGGCTCACTTGAGTTACCTCGAGCACCTGTGTGTGGATGTGTGGATGAGAGAGGGGTGACAGTGTGAACATGGGGGCAGTTACTGCAAGGTTTCACGTGAGAATAAAGGGCACAGGTAGGCCATGTGGCCAGGCCTTATGGGAGCTCATGGAGAGAGCTCAACCAGGCCTCATGAGAAGCACAGGAACATAGATGGAGAATTTCACGTTGTAATTTCGAGTTGTCCAGGATCAGATAAGTAATGACGTGGTTACTTCCTTATCCCCTTGGCAGCAACAATTTGTTGGTCATCCTCTTTCCCTACAGATATAAACTAAAATCTTTGTATCCACCCCCACCGACACCCAAATACTTTAAAAATTTCATGATTTAGCTCCTACTTACTCATCACTCTTGCTTACTCATGGCTTCTACTGACTCATGTCATCTTTTTCTGCCTTTTTTATGGTTAAGCATTTGACTTCTGTTCCTATCAAATAGTTTTCTCTACCTCAAATTAAAAATCTCCTAAGAGAGAACATCTGATCAGTCCACGATGTCACCATCATCAGTTAGATAAAGTACATGTATCGGGTCATCAAGTGGGTCAGCCTCCAAATAGCTTGACTACTTTAGGTCAAATGTTCTCTGAGACATGGTCAAGATGGTAAGGTCAAGCAACACAGAACATGGTCACCTAGGTGTATCTGCCTAGAGTTGATGTCCTTAGCAAGAGGCTATAGGTAGGACCCCTTAGAAAGGGACTCTGGGTATACAGGTACTCTTAGGTTTGGCCTAACACAGTAGTTAAGCCTTCCTCTGTTCTGATGACCAATATTATGCACTTTACCCCAGGTTTTCTCTGGTTACCAAGAAACATTAGTCATGTGAAATAGATTTGCTCATTTTACTGCATTTCAAGTGTTTCTTTTATACTTAAATGTAATCACCGACAAGATAAATGTCCACATATTATGCCATACCACCAAAGGCATGAGAATTTAGCCTAGCCAGCTAGAAATTCTTGGAAAGAGTTATATCAAATAGCTCCTACTGGTAGTTTTCCAAAAGGTTAAAGTGATTAATGATGTATCTACTTCTATAAAGGGACTATCCATCCTCTAGGGTCAGGCACTAGTATGCCTAGAAGAAATTAGGGCTTATTTATGATAATTACATTTCTGCAACCTAAGACCACATAGACAAAAGCCTTTTTATTTCATATATGACAATTCAGAACTGAATTTCGGTTTGCTCATCACAATCCCTGTGAGAACAGGTTTTATTATCATCTTCCAGAATGGGAAAGAAAAAATTCCAGAAGCCAAAAATGCCATCATTCTAGATTAGAGGAACACTAGATTCAGAGAGTAAACTCCTATTGCTTTAGGATTTCAACTAGGACTATGTGCAACTGGAATTGAAGGGGACACAATTCTCCACAGGGCCAGAATGTAGTCCCTTAAAGTTCCTGCAGAGGCATGTGTTTCCCCCTGTCCCTGTGAGATTTGCCTAATTCTTGCAAAATTATCAACTCTGCCAATCATAAGAATAATCTGATAACATTCGCAGAGTACACAAATTGAAGATATATTCACCAAATAGAAGGGATATAAATTTAGGTAAGATCCTTACATAACAAACATTATCATGGTAAGAAGTTTTTCATAAAAATATTTTCAATTGCCAGATAATGATCTGTATCTTATAGACACGTTATTGATGTGGCTAAAAAGAAATTCCCTATAGTGAATAATCCAGAAAATTTGCACTCTACAAGGAACACTCTTCTTATTAGTCAGATACATACCGTACTACTTTCAGCATTAATTTTGGTTTTCATCCAAGGAGTTACACTTACAATACCAATTTGCCAGGAATCTTGCTGGGTATTTAGCATATGAGACTGAACTTACCTCACACCTTCCCTCCAGAGAAGGAGCCATGCAGGTCCAACAATGCTAAACGACTGCTAAGTAAATATAATAATAAGAAAGCAGTGTGAGAGTATGCCTGAGTGGCTAATCCACTGGCCAAAGATTTAAAGGGGATGTTCTGATTTCAATGTGTCCCATTAGAGATATACATATCCTCTAACACATTTGCATCTCTCTCAGAAGTGTTTACCATGAGACATCCTGTGACATCTACTATTAGATGTATGAAGGAAGAAAAATATTTCTCAGTTTTTATTTATGATTACTTTGGTATTCCAGTGTGTCAATTTGATTATTAAATTAGGCAAGAAGGAAGAGATGATCAAGGTTGTCAACAACTCTGTTTTGCAAAGAGGGTGCTATTAGCAGGTAGAAAGAAGTGGCTGCAGGAGGCTAAATCTTTGAAATGAATTATTGGGTCAGGCAGAGGGAGAAAGGGTTATTTTTTATGGAGAATAGAAAGCAATTATATCTGTCAACTCCTCTCTTATAGCTCAAGCATCTCAATTTCCCTCATTCCCTGTACAAATCTAACAACCTAATCTAACCAAATTGCCTGGTCATGTATGACAGAAATATAAATAGAAAAAAAAAGAGAAAGAGAGAATAAATGAATGGGAATAAAATTATGCTCCTGAAAAAAAATTAACATCTTTCAATGTGATGATTGCCATTGAAGCAGTGAAATCACAGAATTTTGGTGATTTAAAACAACAGGAGTTTATTTTTTGTTCATGCAAAGTTCAGCTGGCAGGAGAGTGGGGATGGGGATTCTGAACTATGTAGTCAGTTAGGAATTCTGACTGCTGGTGATTCTGTCACCTTCAACATGTAGCTTCCAAGGTCACTTTGGGTGCCAATATTCAGTTGGCACAAGGGGCAGCATGGAGCTGTATGAGAGATTTTTTTTTTCTTTTCACAGACAGACCAAGGAAGAAATGTACATCACTTTTATTCTCATTCCTCTGCCTGGACTTAGTCACATGACTACACTTAACTGCAAAGGAAGCTGGGAAATATAGTCCAGCTACATCAGCAGAAAGAAAGGAAAATATGCTTTGTGAATAATTAGCCAATCTCTTCTATAGTCTCTCCCAGAATATTGTACTTTTATCTGCAAATTCACTCAGCTTTTGTGTCCTAGGAATGTGAATTTACATAAATGTTGTATTCATTACAATGAAATTCTACTACTTAATAAATTTCCCTCCCAGTGAAATTTACCATGAATTGGATTACCTATAAAACATATTTTCATTATCATTACACCTGGCTTGTTCAATTGTGAGTTCAACTACATAAAAATATTTTAAAACCTCTTTAGTTCTATTATATCAAATAATGTTACTATCTCCATTTGTATTTCTTATCAAACTTAATAATTCTAAAATTCAATATATCTAAAACTGAATTCTTGATCTTCCCCCTCCATAGCTCCTCCTGGCTTTCTCAGCTCAGAAAAAGACTTCTGGATAACTAGCTGCTCACATCAGATGCTTAGGAACAACCCTTCAGATCTTACTTGCTCTTAAGCGCCCCATCCAATTTACCAGATTAGAAACACTTCACTTTCAAAATGTATCTTGAATGCATTAATTTCTTCTAATTTCCCTGATCCAAGCCAAATCTCTCCTCTGGATTACTGCTGCAGTTTCCTCTCTACTTCTACCTTTAGAGTGGCTCTCTTGCTTTAATATTCTCTCAATCAATTCTTTCTCATAGAATTCAGATAATCTTTTGAAAACCCTTCAAAAGGTACTTAGGATAAAATCCAAAACCCTAAGCAAGGCCTTTGAGGCCTGTAGGAATCTGGTCCCGGCTTTAGCTCCACCCTCACTTCCCAGCACGCACTTTGCTCTATCTGTACCAGCCTTTTAGTTCTTGAAAAAGGTCAAATTAATGCCTGTCTGACTGAGGGCCTTGCAATACAGTATTTCCTGTCTAGAGGGTTTTATAGTTTCCTTTTTACCATGAAATGTATTTTCATATGAAAAATCTAATTGATGGATATGCCTCCCATTCATTCAAGCACTAAGGCAAAGCCAGACAATTATCCCAACTGTATCTCTGTGGGAAGAAGAGGTGTATGAAGGGGACGGGCTTCTCTCCCCTAGTCTACCTACTGACGGAGAAGCCATTTCGAGGTCCTGGCTTTGGCTTTTGTCTCCTGCACAAAGTCCATTAAAGCCCATGGTCTAGTCCACCAGGGACTGGCAAATGCTCAGAGAACAAAACATACGTATAGAATTTACTTATATCTCAGGATTCAGGTTTTCCTGTAATTTCTGGCTTCTAAAGATTTTTCTTGTTTTCCTATTAACTCAACCACACATTAAAAACATATTTAATCATATTTTATCCAGAACTTACACTGACATCTCATCCACTATTTTATTAGAAATAAAAGTTCCTCTATAGTACTTAATTACTGCCCTTCAGCTGCCTAGCTATTATACTAGTGCTCTTTTAGGGCCTCAATTTAAAATGTCCCTCTCTCAAAAACATTTTCCTTGCTCCTCATTCCCCAATCTAAGTTAGCTTCCTACGATTTTCTCTCTTGTGAAAACCTACTCTTTCCTTTTATCACCTTTATCACAACTTGAAATTAAACATCTTGTGTAATCTGTCTCTTCCATTATCCTGTAAGCTCGAGAAGGGTAGGAATCTTCTGTTGTGATCATTACTGAATAGAATGCCTACTGCAGTACTAGGACATAGGTATACAATAAATGCTAAATATTTATTAAATGAAAGAATGAATGATGCAATTTAATATGATCATACAGTATTAGAGTAGTTTTAAATCCTGTGACTGATAAATACTGGCAACATTAAACAACTTTTGAATTTTGACTGCCTTCAAAAACTATGCAGTATAGAGTAAAATTAATACAGAAAATAGTGAGTACACAGGGGTAGTAAAGCATAGACTCTGGAACCAGACTGCCTGGATTCAAAATTTGGCTCTGTCACTGCTTAGCCAAGTAGCCTTTGCTAGGGACTTAAACATTCTGTACCTTTTTTCTGATCTAAAAAATTGAGTCAATAAAAGTACTTACTTTATGGTGTTATTTCTGATGATTAAATGATAAACATGCCAGGCATCCAAGGAAGCAGAATGTAATTGCTCTGGTAGTTGCTATCATTACAAGTTAATGTTAGCCAATGCGGTGCCTTCAAATAAAAATGGCAAATTGCATAGAATCATTAAGGGAAAGTAAGCAGGAGTAGCAAGCTATAGACAGGGAGTTACGGATGTGCCAGCATGAGGCAGGAACACACAGAGACATCCAGGAGGAAGGCAGGGAGCAGCGGCCACATGGGTGTCTGTGTCAGCACAGGGGTGCAGAGGTGGGGGGAAGGAGCTGCTGGAGGGAGCCTGAGCTGGGCCTGTCATCTCCTTTTGCAACACGCCCCTAGCACTTAGTTCATCTGATCTGTCACCAGCTCTCTGTGGGGAAGGATCTCTTTGGATCTGTTTTTGCACTCAGTCCATGTAGAGTAGTTGGGAAAATCAGCCGAGGAGGCAAGATTAAGTTGTGCGCCTTTTGACAGCAGCGAGTATCTCTGGGCATTAAAGTGAAGTTCTGTCTAACTCAGCAGTTTTCCTGACAAATGCAGTGCTCTACTCATGGATCTTATTCTTTAAAAGACAAAATACTAGATCTTTCCAATTTTCTTTTATCTTCCCTCTTTTTTCAACTGCATTTTCCCCAATACTGAGAATATATTACATAATCTCCTCTCCTGTGCCCACTCCCACCCCCGACTCTCCCATCCCAGGTCCTAGACTACATAGGTCGAATTATTTGATAAGGAACAAAGTTGTACCCTTTTACCTAAATATAAAACTAGTTCTTTTTTAGTCACCCTGTGACCATCTACTTATAGAACCCCTGAAAAATTTATATTGAGATGAATTTAAGTACATTACCCATAAAAAAAATCTAAAGTTACATCTGTTGGGATAAAATGATTAAAGCTAAACCCTGAGATGAATTAAAACAAGAACTGATTAACTAGGTCCAATGAAAGAACTAGGTCCAATGAAAGAGTCTGACTATAGCACAACACTGAATAGTTAGGTTGGTATCATGTAGAAAGCTTTCATTTGGTTCAATATTTTCAATTGGTCAGTGTCAGAGAAAGAATATCAGGTTGTCCTTTCTTTAAAACAAGGTGGATTCATCCTAAGGAAAAAAATGTGGAACATTTATCTTGAAAAATCTATTGTAATATTCAAACGTAACTGCCTATTGAAATTGAAATATGTGAATTTAAAAGTCAACTGCTGCTCTGTTTTGGCTAAGAAAGTGGGTATTTGGGGAGATTCAGATTACTTTCTAAATCTTTGATCGCAATATTCTCTTGTGGTATTGTCTTAAGAAGGTGTTCGTGTTCAAAGGCAAATGTATTCTTCTCTTTCCCATTGACTTATGCTGTCTAAGCCATTCGTTTTAGAGCCAAAATTGTTCAGTAGATTGTACACAATGCAACTGAAACAGACCAAAATGTGGTGAAAATAAAATTCAATAAACACTTAATTGGGGATTTTCCTCAAATCCCCTATAAATTTTTAATAACCATGAGGTAGAAAACTTTAAAAATTTTGAGCCTCCTCTGAACTCTGGAAATCCAATTTTCTGATGTATGATAAAATCAGTATCATAGGCTAGATGTTCTTTGTAATCAGAGAGCCTCTACTCAAGTTTTATTAACAATTCATAAGCATTTACTGCTTCTGTTATTGGGGAACGTAAATTGACGCCAGACACACTCATTCACTTGTTTTGTGAAGTATTCTTGGTTTTGTTTTATTTGAAAAGTAATAGCTCATGGCTAAACTTCAAATTGTATAAAAGGATATTATTAAATAAATAATATTAGTAAATAAAAACAAATTTTATTAAATGGAAGTCTCCCTTCCATATAAGACTTTTAGCTCTCAGAAACCTAGTTAATGTTTTTTTATGTACTGAAACACAAAATTCCTATGCATGTATACGGTAGATTGTTACAGGAATGGCTTCCAAGCAATCACGCCACCTGGTATCCATTTCCCTCGTGTAGTGTTTGAAACAGCTTGTTGAATGTTTGTGCACTGGTGAATCCAGGAGATACCACAAGAAGAATCACCCAGCCAACTCACAGAATTGTGAGAAATATTAATTGTTGTTTTAAACCAGTAAGTTTTGGGGTGGTTTGTTACATAGCAATAGAGAAGTGATACATTGTGCAATGATAAATATGCAGATATGCTCAAAATATTCCTTAAATTTAATTTATGAAGAATAAAACATAACTGATAATTATGAAATGCATAAAGGAAATTTCATATCAAAATATAAAATGTGATTAATACTTCATACATAAAAAGGAACTGAGATCTGTCATTTGAGGTATATATTAGCAGTCTTTTGGTTACAAACTCTGTTAATATTATATTCTACCCTGTTTTAAAGTCTGTTGCATATACACCTTAGCCTTAATTCTTTAATAAATCAGTTATTTTGACCACAGACAACTAGGAAGTTTATGTAAATGAGATTTGAAAAAACTGTGAGTATTCTGAAATCATTGAATAATGATCCAAAAAAATCTAAGAGAGATAAAGAAGGGAATCTGGTTATCCACGGCAACAAGGAAGAAAGCTGTCTTTCTATCAAAGTCTTAAAGGTCAGTAAAGGTGGAAAATTCACAAATACATATTTCGTAATCCCTGTAAGCTACACAGTATGATAGACACCATTTTTAAAAGCAGAATTCAGACCAACTTCACTTTTTATTTCATTTTCTATAGGAAGAAACCTTCAATACCGTTCAGTGTAACACATGAGGATTTTTCTGTTTATTTCCAGAAATATTTTTAGGGAGAATTTAAAGCCCAACATTCTTCATCTTTTATTAATAGGATTTGTTAACCAAATAAATATAAATAAATAGCAGATGAACTGCTTCGATCCATCTACTGCGCTAGGTGTTGGGCCAGGTGCAAGGCGTCTAGAGAGGAGCAAGGTAGAGCCACACCCTGGAGGAACTGGTAACAGAGAACTCACCCAGGATGATGACAGTAATAACAGTTAACATTCTTTGTATGCTAACTATGCACTGCATTACGCTAAGTTTCTTATCTATATATCCTATTTAATCCTCACAGCAATCCTATTTCATAGATAATATTATCTCCATTTTACAGAAGAGATAACTGAAGTACAGCAGAGTATAAGTAACTTCCGGAGATCTAACTATTTAATGGCAGAGAAGCCAAGATTTGACCTCTAACAACATGGCTTCAGAAAAGCAAGTTCTTAATCTCAACAGTGGTGCTCTAGTATAGGGATTGCTAGAGTCAGAATAAATAACAGTGCAGGCTCCCAGAGCCGATGACATCAGACCTGGGGCCTAAGATCAATAGTGGTTTGCTTGACCACATGGCTACAACAAGGAATGAATAAATAAGTTAGCCAGTGCATCGCGCATGTGCTTAGTTTCATTAATTTTCACAACATCTCTGTGCAGTAGATACTAGCCTCGTTTCATGAGGAGGACGCTCATACTCAGGGAGATTAAGTAACCTTCTCGGGATCACTCGGTAGGTGAGAACCGGAGCCGGAATTCAAACCCAGACTTGCCTGCTTCCAAAGCCTCCGCCTTTTCCAGGCACTCCCCTGCAGGCAAGCATTCCAGGCAGAAGAAATGGGATTTGACAGGGGCGTGGCTTACCGGTGTAAAAGAAGGGGAAACGTGCCACGCTGAGGTGTGTGGGATTTATCTTGCAGGTAACAGGGAGCAGCAGTGTTCTCTGAGCCTACGGGTGATGACGTTGGTTTTCCAGGCAGACAACTCAGGTGGTGGTGTGTAGAGGAAACTAGAGAGGATAGAAACTAAAGCCAGAACCAGCTACCAGGCAGTTACAGTCCAGACAAGTAATGTCAGGGGCCTGAAACTATGAATTCTGTGGGCCCCAAGAAGATCCTACTATGTCAGATAATCTTCAAAATTTTTCCTTCACAGGAAAAACGCCATCTGGCATTTTAAAACAATGGCCATCCTAAAACATGGTAAAATATTTTAGGATAAAAGTTTTTATGTAAATGATTTTGCAAAATAAACTAAGTCCCTGTATCCTATTAGTATTCAAATTACGTTGTTGCTTAAAATATTCTGTTATTTAATATAATAGAATATGGACTTTTTTCTACCACTGGACATTGTACAAAGATATAACTTATTTACTTGTGCAATTCACTGCCTCTGATTTAGGAAAAGAGGGGAATGAGGGAGGTTGTAGTTTGTATAAGACATGATACAATATAAAAGCAGGACTATAAGAAAGTTAATGCAACAAGACTGCACTAGAACAGGGTATATAAGGTAAATTAGAACTTTTAACAAGCTAACATACACGCCAGAGGAAATTCCTTGCCAACCAAGTGGGCTGATGGAAGTAGAGGGTGGAACTGTAAAAAAATAGAATCTTTTAGATCATCTGAGAGTTGGGAGAGCTTGAGTATGCTGACAAAAATAGGAAAGTGTCATGTGTAATAAGATGCTGGAGGTACAGCTCAGAGCTGCTCCGCCAGATTCATGTTCAGAAGAGAATGTCTTTAGAAAAATCGAGAAGAAATTTGCACTCAGTTGGCTATGAGAACAACACTGTTATGGGCTGAATTGTGTCCCCCCACTACCAAAATTCATATGTCAAAGTCCTAACCCCCAGTACCTCAGAAGTAACTGTATTTGGAGATAAAGCCTTCAGAGAGATAATTAAATTAAAAATGGGGTCCTTAGGGTGGGCCCTAATCCAGTATGACTGTGACCTTATAAAAAGGCATTAGAATGGGCTCAGTGGCTGTGCCTTTAGTCCCAGCTACTGGGGGGAGGCTGAGGCAGGAGCATCGCTTGAGCTCAGGAGTCAAAGGCTGTAGTGTGGTATGACTGCACCTGTGAACAGTTCTCTATTGCTGTGCACTCCAGCCTGGGCAACATAATGAGATCCTTTCTCTTAAAAAAAAAGAAAAAAGGCCAGGCGCGGTGGCTCACACCTGTAATCCTAGCTCTCTGGGAGGCCGAGACGGGCGGATTGTTTGAGCTCAGGAGTTCAAAACCAGCCTGAGCAAGAGCGAGACCCCGTCTCTACTAAAAATAGAAAGAAATTAATTGGACAACTAAAAATATATAGAAAAAACTAGCCAGGCATGGTGGCGTGTGCCTGTAGTCGCAGCTACTCGGGAGGCTGAGGCAGGAGGATCGCTTGAGCCCAGGAGTTTGAGGTTGCTGTGAGCTAGGCTGACGCCACAGCACTCTAGCCCGGGCAACACAGTGAGACTCTGTCTCAAAAGAAAAAAAAAGAAAAAAATAAGAGAGAGAGAGAGATTAGGCCACAGACAGAGGAACGGCCATGTGAGGACACAACAAGAAGGTGGCCATCTGCAAGGCAAGGAGAGAGGCCTCAGGAAAAACCAACCCTGTCAACATCTTGATCTTGGACTTCTAGCCTCCAGCCCTGCGAGAAAGTAAAGTTCTGTTATTTAAGCCTCCCAGTTTGTGGCATTTATTTTGTGATAGCAGCCCTAGCAAACTAACACAAAAATGGAGAAACAAAAGCATGGCTTCTTCAGGAACCAACCGTGAGAGAAACTTCAGCTTAAACTTTTCAGCACAAAAGCAGTAAGAGTTAATAGGAAATACAGTGACCCAAAGGGTAAAGGATGATAGGGGAAAATGCAGGGACTGGAAAGAGAATGAATCAGACTGGAACACTGATAAATTCCCCTAGCCTAAACTATGCTTTGAACTCACTCCAAGATTCCTTCACATTATAATAATCAAATAAGCAAAAATAAAAATGAGTATTTGCTTTTTTAATTGTGTCATTTTTTTATGAAGGTTGGCCTGAGGTTCAATTTCCTTTTTTTTTTCTTTGAGATAGAGCCTCACTCTGTTGCCCGGGCTAGAGTGCAGCAGCATCATCGTAGCTCACAGCAACCTCAAACTCCCGGGCTCGAGAGATGCTCCCGCCTCAGCCTCCCAAGTAGCTGCGACTACAAGCACGCACCATGACGCCCAGCTAATTTTTCTATTTTTAGTAGAGACGGGGTCTCGCTCTTGCTCAGGCTGGTCTCTCCTGAGCTCAAGCAATCCTCCCTCCTCGGCCTTCCAAAGTGCTAGGATTTCAGGAGTGAGCCACCGAGCGCCCGGCCCGAAAATGAGTATTTGAAAGAGACTATGTGGACTACAGAGTAATGATTTGATTAGGAAGTTCCTCAGGCAGAGGAAAGAGAAAAGGCAAAAGGCTGGACATTCCAGAGAACAGAAATAGCTCCCTCCTCCCACAGTGGTAGTAACAGAATGTCCCCAAGCCAGAGGACTTGGCAATGAGAAATGATTGCCTATTTAATCATAACTATTAATTATATAGCAAGGAATATAATTTTCTCCTCAGCAGTTTGTTTCCTTTTAAGTAGAGCTTCAGAAAACCTGACAAACAGTTGGAGACATGTGAACACACTTAAAAATTTTGACTATGTTTTTTGGGTTGCTATGCTCCTTTACATGTGGCTTCCACCATTTAAAAAAGAAATTTGCAGGAGTGGTGGGGGAGAAAGGAGAAAGGAAGTAATTTCTCCAGAGTATTCATTAGATTTAGTTATTTGCCAGCTAAATGCTAAATGAATCTAAGAGTTGGAGAAATGAGAACATAAACAATAACTCAGTAAATATAATGTAATTATACTTTATATTCCCCAGAGTAGAGGCACTGGTATCTGAAACAGCTGTGGTTTAAGTGCTGGGAAGACTAAACCCGCAGGATCCAATGGCCCAGCCTTCCTAACCTAACCCATTCAAAATACCTAGGACATTCACATTAGTTAATTTTTATTGGTACATAACAATTGTACATATTTATGGGGTACATGTGATATTTTGACACATACAATATGTAATTGATTAAATCGAGGTATTTAGGATATCTATCACCTCTAACATTTATCATTTCTTTGTGTTGGAAACATTTCAAATATTCTCTTCTAGCTATTTTGAAATATACAATAATTGTTAACTATAGTCACCCTACTGTACTATTGAACACTAGAACTTATTCCTTCTAACTGTATGTTTGTAGCCATGAACCAACCTCTTTTCATTTAAATTTACTTTATTGCTATCTAAAAAAGTAAAATTAAATTTCAGTGAGCAGCAACAAGGACACAGAGGAACGGTTTACCTATTTTGTCTCTGAATCAGATCTCCAAACACAAACAATGAAGCACACTTTAAATATAATTTTAATATGAATTCAAATGGTAAAAAAGTAAAAATAAAAGAACTCAAAGAAATGTGGATACCATTGTAACTAGTTGTGGGAAAATTACTGATTACTGCTGTTCCCAATAG
>NW_012151507.1:7805981-7811596 GCF_000956105.1 Propithecus coquereli | reverse complement strand
CATTAAAAACAAGATTTGTGAGGGGCATGATCAAACCGTATTCATCCACTCTGGAACAGTGGGAAATCGTCCAGCACAGCATACAGGTAATTGAGCTGGAACAGAATTTAGAGTTTTCTGAGGCAAGTAGTTACCATGGTAACATCTTGTCAGTGGTAGCTACCTCTCCCCAGCATGGAGCAGGAAGACAATTTGGTCTGTGAGAGGAAGACACCAGGTCAGGATTCTGCTCTTCACCACTAGGGGCCTCTTCAT
The DNA here is from genome assembly GCF_000956105.1 of Propithecus coquereli. NCBI lineage: Eukaryota > Metazoa > Chordata > Mammalia > Primates > Indriidae > Propithecus > Propithecus coquereli. Next base: position 7,811,341 of record NW_012151507.1, on the reverse strand, counting down.
ACCCCCTCATCTCATTGCCTCTGCCATCTTTGTTTATTCCTCCTATAATGCATTTCAAACCTTTGATCATGGGATCAGAGTAAAATGGTAGTGATGGAGGCATTGTTAGTAGGACAAAGAGAAGCAAATCATAGGAACTGGCCATGAATAGCAAAATAGTAGTTGGCATGGTTTTGCTGCCACTAATTAACCTGAGTTGATAACTGAAAATTTTGAGCACAGGTTAGTTTTACCTTCTAACGTCAGAAAGCTATCTTTAAAATATAAGAATTTTTGAAGAAAAGATGCTTTCTCTTGGGTAACTACTAACCCAAGAAATCTCCTCCACCTTTCTTACTGTTCACGGAATTCAACAATTCTTTGTTCACTGCCTTCAACCTCTTTTCTTGCAGTCTCTCAGTCCCCATCTGTTTTCACTTTCTTTTCTACTAGTTAGACTCCATTTTTCATGTCAACCACTCTGCTGCTACTAGCCTCATCTCCCTGACCCTGTGGTATGCTGGAGTCAGCAACGACCAGTTCAGAAGTGACTGTTAATATTCAGAAATTGTGTGAAGTGGTTGTGAAATCGTTGGTAGCTTGAAATTTGGCCGTGGTGGGAGTATGTGTACCATGGAAATTGCAAAATCTACACATTAGAGATGCTTCTTTCTCTCCTCCCTCTTATTCCCCCACCAAGACATAGTTTACACCAGGGCACAACATTGCCCTGGCCCCACTCCCTTCCTCTGCCTCACCCTAGCGAACTTCAACTCGGGTTAAAATAACTGTCTGCTTTCTTCACATATACATTTGGACTGCTGAATGTTTCTAGAGAAACTCATGAAACATTGCAGATTTTTGCCACTATGAATTCACAGTTTCCAACAATATAGCTCAGCTGTCATTGGTGGTTTTCCTTTGTTCATTACAATGTCTACCTAAAAGCTTTTCCATGTTTTTCAAACCTCTCACTTCACTACATTCCCTTCATTCTAGATCGGGTTTAATGGAAATAACAGAAAATTTCAAATGGAATATCCTCAATTTCCTCCTCACCAAACTATACATTCACCTTTATCCCCATCCATCCCTTGCTTATTTCCTCCTACTATCATGAAAGAAAGGTCCATTCTTTTGAGGTTAATCCCTTACCCTCCTCCTAGGCCTCTCTCTGTTGATATATTCCTCTTTATTTAATCTTCAACTTTTCTCTTTCTGTAGGCCTTTCCTTCTTCCAGGCAGATAGAATGGTCTGGTCCCTGGATATCAACCCTCATCACTCTCTGAACTATAGTCACACTGGCCTTCTCATAGTTTCTAAAACTTACTATACTCTTTCTCTCGTCACAGACTTTGCACGTGCCGTTCCTTCAGTCTGGAATGCCTTGTAATTTTACTTCGAGAAAGCTTTCCCCAAGTCACTGAGTCAAAGTCAGGTTCCTTTGCTCTTTTCTCTCATATATCCTTATTATACCCCTTCTGAGCGTTTATCTCACTTTGAAAGTAAGTATATATTTATTAAAGTGATTATTTAATTAACATCTTCTTCACAACACTATAAATTCCAAGAGTTCAACCTCATAGTCCCTGGGTCTAGCATAGTGCTTACCATATAGTAAGTGTTCAATGAAGAAATTAAGATTTGAGATTTGAGAATAAAAATTTGAGATTTTTTAGCATTTAAAGACTCACTTTCCCATCCTCCAAAAATCCATCTTAGCCTCCTGTCCTCTTATCTTTCTCTCTCTTGTACTTACACTTACTCTCTGGCTCGCTGGACATCTCCATTTCCCAGCCTTTCCCCATATTAATCTTCTTAAAACAACTGTCTCATTCCTTCTCCATTTACTCATCTACTATATATTTTTTTGAATCACTGGCTTTTATACTTCGGTTCATTGGAACTGTTCTCACTAAGGCCATCAAGGACCTCTTGATCATTAAATATTGCACAATGGCCACTTCCCACTCCTCAGTACCTTACGTGACCCCAGGCACCACTGACACTTGTTCAACTCTTTCCTCTTGAAAACAAACACTTTTTCCCTTAGTGTTTATATTTCACACTCTTTTGAGTTTCTTCCTGCCTTCTTAGTTTTACTCATCAACGTCCATCCTTGTAGTTTATTGTCCTTTATTTCCTTTCCCCGTGTGATTACTATAAAGTTGCCTCAGTAAGAATCCTGAGTGTCATCCTGGCTCTCTTCCTTTGTCCTAATGCTCACATTTAATCACTAAAATCTATTAATACTATCTCCTGAGTATCTCTGGAATCCATCCACATCCTTCAGCCTATAACAAATACTTTGGTCACTTCTCACCTAGATTACTGCAACAGACCCTGAACCTTCCTAAAACACAAATCTGAGAATTTGTCTCCTATTTAAAGCCCCTCAGTGCCACTCAGGATAAAATGCAAACTGCTTACCATGGTTTACAAGGCTCTGCACAAGCTGCCTGGCCCCTGCTGACCTCTCCAGTCCTTTCTCTGTCCATGTCCTCACTCCTTCTCCCGCCTTGCATTCTGCTCTCCAGCCATGACCCACATTTAGGTCTCGAGCAACTCCATATTTCTTACTTACGGGCTTCTGTATATTCTCTGCATGAAACATCCTTCCCCTGCATTGATACGCTTCTTATCTCCTGATACTCTTTCAGGCCTCATTTTAGCTCACACTCCCTCTGAGAAGTCCTCTTGCATAGTTCCTGGCACACAACAGGCACTCAATACATGATCTTTCTTTCCTAATTCCCTTCTTTTAGGTTAATGTTTGACTTTGCAGTTTTAATTTTGTTCAAATTATTTTAATAATAAAATACAAATGACATAGGCTAATTTATATTTTAAAACACTCTATTATAAAGATCTACCACCAGAATATTTAAGATGATGTGCTTATGAACTTTGCTACTAATGAAGTCCATAATAAACACGGCACTTGCAAGATTATTCCAAATAAAAATCAACTTAAAAGACTTATTCCCTAGTCTTTGGAGAGTAAGTCTCAGGAAAATTTTACATGGCCATAGAACTAAGGCACATATAATTTCTATATTATAGATATTTCATTCTTTTAGTTTATCTTTTTATTCTTACCAGAGCAATGTCAGCTAAATGAATTCCATTATGTTTGAAGGACTTAAACTTTTCATATTTCAATATTTCATCATCCACATACACAGCATCTATTTGAACTGTGAAGAGGCATAAAATATTGAAGTAAATCATATACAACATCTAATACCTGACAGTTTTTGACCAAGAATGATAATTTCATCAATTCAACCTGATATAAATGGTACTGAATAAAAATATGTAGAAAAACAAGTAATCAGATCAAAAATTATAAGATGTACTTGAATATATATAGGTACCTCATACGTAACTTCTAATGTTCTACAGAAATATTAATTTGCCTAACAAGTCTAAGATTGTCCCACAGTACAGAAGCTAACTTTTCTTGAGTCACTGAATTCCCTTTAAGAATTCAATGAAAGCTATATATTGTCCTACCAGAAAAAACAAAATGATCATATGTTCATATGAAGAAGTTCAAATTTCTGGTGATTCAGAGTCTCTGAAGCCAAAATCCAAATTTAAGAAGGTCTGTAATAGCAACAGTTTTAACTATAAGGCAAAAATCAAATAATAATATTCAATAAAAGCTGACTCCTTGGGAAAGTACAAGATATTCATATTAGGCACTTTAATTTAAGCATCTTTTATCTAGGTCTTGATCTCAAAATTAAGTAACCAAATGACTATTCAAAGCAAAAGTCTGATGGGCCAACATATTTTCTGATTTTAGACAGTTGAAACCATAGGAACAGGAGGATATCAGAATAACTTAAAATCACATTAGGGCTGGATATGGTGGCTTGCGCCTGTAATCCCTGCAGTTTAGAAAGAGTAGGTGGGAGGATCACTTGAGGCCAGGAGTTCAAGACCAGCCTGGGCAACACAGGGAGATTCTGTCTCTACAAAAATTAAAAAAAATGAGCTGGGTGTGGTGGCTTACTCCTATAGTCCCAGCTACTCAGAAGACAGAGGCAGGAGGATTGCTTGAGACCAAGAATTCTAGGTTACAGTGAGCTATGATCAGGCCACTGCACTCTAGCTTAGACAACAGAGCCAGACCCTGTCTCTAAAATAAATACATAAGTAAATAAAATTTTAAAATCCTATTAGTTAAATTGGCAGTTTAAGAACTACCAAAAAATGTTCCTGATATTTAATGTCAAATGAGTTTTAGAAGAATAAAATTATTTACCCAATATAATGTGCTTTTATTAATAAATCTTGTTGGTACACTCACGGAAATAAACCACATACAGAGCTAAAAAGTTATTTTTTACCTGAAATTGCTGCATCTATTTTAAAACCAGTCAGTTCACTGAAATCACTGGTTATAGTTCCTTGAAGTCAGAGAAAAGGGATTCACTTTGGTGGGCAATTAAATGCAAACATGTCTATTCAAAGAAGGTATAATTCTATAAAAATACCAACTTTGACAATTTGAAATTAATTTAAAAATTTTAAAAACTTTATTACCTTTGACAGAAATTCTATCCTTAATCTTAAATAGGCTATGGATAAGAAATTATGAGTTTAACTTTTTTGCCTAGTCCATGCCTGCAGTCACCGTTGTCCATGAATGCCTTGTCTAACACATAGCCTCAGTCCCTAAGTCCATCATCTCCTAAAACTTCCAGCTGCCAGCATGTCCCACGATAATGATGGCATGACGACTCACATCCTTACCACACGCACACTTGCATTATTCATCGTGACACCTCCTCGTCCACGGCCTCTCACTGCTTGCAGTAGATCAGAATGGGGAAGGAGGAGGCATTAGGAACAATGGGATAGGCCTTAGTGTTTTCTCAAAACTGTAAGCCATTATGAAATCAGTTTAGTGGGTTGTGATCAGCTTTTTGGTTTGGAGATTTTCTTGGGTGACGGGAGAAGTTTAAAATGAAGTAGAATACAATACAGTAGAACAGAGAGCATCACAGTGCCTCATACATTGTAATGGTAAGTATTTCTTCAAATATGTATCTATGTATGTATGGTTAAGGTCTTGATATAAAAGCAATTTTAAAATGTAGGTCTCAGTTTAAAAGCAATTTTAAATCTTTGGGTTGGAGGCCTCCATTCTAGTCCCAGCACAATCCCTGCCCACGTATACTTATGTCTTCCTTCTTCCAGTTTCACCTCCCATCCGCCTCACATTCACTCCATAATCATATGTTATAAATTAAAATGGTGTCCTGTGCATACTGTTTTAAATATTTAAGAAAAAGTCACTGGCCGGGTGCGGTGGCTCACGCCTGTAATCCTAGCTCTCTGGGAGGCCGAGGCGGGCGGATTGTTTGAG
>NW_012151507.1:7790898-7805471 GCF_000956105.1 Propithecus coquereli | reverse complement strand
AAAGCTTTTAAAAATATTCATATCTGCCTGTTCATGTCCAAAAAATTATCCAGGTTGCACAAAGCACTTCCTTTCCAGGAACAGTCCACTCAGATCATATTTTGAACTTGTTTTCTAACATTTTATGTTTCTGTGTCTCTCAGATCCCATGTTTCTGGATTGACAATTATTAGTTACCTCCATATCCTCCGAGGAACTTCATAAATTATATAGGGAAAAGTTTCCCTATATAGTTAGTATTTTTGGATAGTTTCCCTGGGTTTTTGTCCTCAATGACTTGCCAGTGCTATTAGATTTCCCTTGAAAACATTTAACTTTCCACCTTATCTAAACCTCTTAATTCTCTACTCTTTTATTCTTAGAAACGAATACTTTATTTTAAAGGATTCCTATAGCATTGACCCAGTTTACAATACTTCTCTTTGGTATCTCTGGAACAATCAGCCTACCTTTCAAACTCACCCTGACAAAATTCAATCAAAGGCACCATGCCCACTCGAATATATTTTCAAAGTCTACAAACATATGTAGATTTCTGAAATGCAGGTGTCTTTTAAAGAGTTTGCATTTCAGGATGAAGACTTCAGAGGTCCATCTTTCTTAATGACCTTTGGAAAATGATCTCTTTGAATACATAGTTCACTTGAAAGACAATATAATTTTTTCTGCTTAATTTACTTTTAACATTGAACTGTAGTTTTTAACATTTATAATTTAATTTAAAATAGGTTAAAATTCAAAACAATGGTGTTGCACAAAAAAAGTGTTACAGTGGGTATGGTGCCTAAAAGAAGTCTGCGTCAAAGTACATTTTAAGTAATAAGCTTAGTGAGATGATGGCGACGCTTATCTTCCAGTTGCTCAGTTCAAAATCTGTGCAGTCATCTCGACTACTCTTTTCTTCTCACATTCACAGTTAACGCGTCATGAAATCTTATTGGTTCTCTTTCAAAACGTACCCAGGTTCCAATCACCATCTCCATCTCTACTGTTATCTTCCTGGTTCAATCTATCATCATCTTTCAACAGGATTACTGCAAAATCTCCTGTCTGATCTTCCTACTTCTCTTACCTTCTTATGGTCTGTTCTTAACAAAATAGCCATCATGATCCTCTAAAAACCTCAGACAGATCATGTCACTCCTCGACTCGAAATCCCGCAAGGGCTCCCCACTTCACTCTAAACAAAGCCTAAGTCCTTACAATGGCCTACATTTTCTGGTTCTTTGTGAACACTCTAACTTGCTTTCCTATTACTCTCATTTCATTCACTTCATTCCAGCTACAGTGGTCTTCTTGCTGTTCCTCAAAGCCAACAGGCGTGAGCCAGCCTCAGGGTCTTTGAATTGGCTGTTGCCCCATCTGAAATCCTCTTCCCCCAGAAATCTCCATGACTGACCCCTTCTCTCCTTCATCCTCTCAGTGAAGTCTTCCCTATCTATTAACAATCACAATCTTCCCTCCCCCTACCAATTCAATCTCCTTTATCTTTCCCTACTTTTTCTTTCTCACAGCTATTTATCACTTTCTAACATATTAAGTAAATTATTTATTATGTTAATTATTTATTGTATGTTTCCTTCTGCAAGAATGTAAGCTCCATAAGACCTGGGATCTTTCTCTGTTTAGGAAACAAATTTATATTTATGTCACGGCTAGGTGAGAAGATCACCTATTCCAGCGGTGTAAGAATTAACATCAGTATATTGGTTTCAAATCTTTTAAAAGTGTGCTCTCTCACTTTAGTACCATAACTTTCTGGATAGAGTTTTCAATTTCAAATTAACTTATAAAATTTGTTTAGTTTTATCAGACATACGACATGGACCGATGCATCCACAGACATTTGGCAGGTGTGAAATGGGAATGGGCGGATCAAGACTCAAACTGCCCAAGTCCCTTAGAGAAATGAAAGCATTGGCTGAATAGGCTCTTCTTGCTTTGTCCTAAATAATCTTAAAACAGATGGCAAAAGCTAAATACTAAGTCTGCTGCCATGGAAACCACTATCACAGTAGCCCACTCTAGAGCCCCACCTACAAGATAAATGTTTGTCTTCCTATTGTTACGATTGGAACCTGCCAACTTTCACTCTCAGTCCTTCTAGAAGGTACAGCTACTGTACACGTACTAGCCTGACACAAAAGTCTGGGAGAGACTAGTTCATACACGATACCACCTTAAACATTGTCAAACCCTACAACATACAGAAAAAGAGTTTTACATAATTTGCTATGTTATTCCGCAAATTCCATCTTTATTATATATAAATTCATGAATCTTACTTTAATATTGCAAGCCTGCTCCATCAACCTTCTTGCATTTTCCTCTGCCCTGTATCTCTTTGGAAGCTGAACTCTGAAGAACTTTAAAGCACCTTCAAAATCAGCCTGCAGAAGATCTTCCTTTGAGGTCTGCAAAGTAATCACCAAGATCATCATTACATTTTAACCTGCAATCAGGACAAACACATTACAAAAAGAATTTATATTTTCCTGAATATACTTTTATAGCCAGGAGCTAAGTGAGTTCCAAAAATTTTTAGAAGATATTTCTAACATTTCAATATTTAAAAGATATTGCTATTAGCTGAAATAAATCACCATACATCACAGAAGCAATCTAAGAGTTAATTAACACACTATATTTAATTTATATTGCCTGAAAATTATAATGGTGGATACTGGCAAAGCTTATCAAGTTATATCTCTGGGAAAAGAATAAGGCCAATAAAGGGGAAAAAATGAACTCTGGGACGAATCTGTGACTTTAGCTTGATGAGGATTTTAAGGATATTATTACAAAGCTGGCTGAAGACATAGACAATGCAATCAAAGCACATCAGAGTTACACAACAAACACCTAATGGGAAGACGGCTTTTCAAATAATGATAGCAGCAGCTCAAGCCAGAAAAATAAGAAATTGATCCTACACCTTAAGGAATGCTATGAAAAAGTAAATGAAATAAATCACTTAACTACTGACATCTTAGGAAAACTATTGTTTGCAAAATTTACCTCTTTAAAAAATAACAACCACATGGAGATAAATACATCTGTGCACAGAAAAAAGATTGAAAAGAAACAAAATGTTTATCTGGATAGTGGGAATATAGGTGTTTTTTTTTTCTTTATATTTTGTTCTAGTTTCTGTAGTAACACTTTTGTAATAAAACAATGAAAATTTTAACAAACAACTACAAATCTCCTTTGGCAAACACTATGATATGTACATATTGTAGATTTAGGTAGATGGGTACACAGAAGCCAAAAAGAAATCAGATGTTTCAGAGTCCATACCTAATTGTCAAAAACTTCAATAATTAAAAAAAATAGTCCATAGATAGCATAGAACTATATGCTGGCTCAAAATGTTACTTTATTTAAATTCAAATGTATGGGTGATTAGCCCTAAAGGCTACATCGAAAAAGTATATAGGACGCCAGAGAAATTCCTGCTCACAACAGGGCCTGAGTTCTTGTCATCACTGCCCTGGTCCAAGTCATTGTCATCTCTCACTGAGCCACTGCGGTATCCTCCCAACCGTTCGCCCTGTTTCTGCTCTTGCTCTCCGCAATCTACTCTCCTTACAGCCAGATGATACTCCTTCAGATCTTGTCACTCTTCCGTGACAGTCCTCCAATGGTTTCCACTGTGCTCAGAATACAATCCACAAGCTTTGCCAGTGCCACAGGGCCTTTCGTGATCTGAGGTCCCTGCCTTCCCCTCCAGCCTCATCTTAAACTTTTTATCCTTGTTCTCAACCTCCAGGCACACAGGCTTTCTTTCTATTTTTTTGTCCACGCCAAATTCATTCCCAACTAAAGGCAATCCACGCTGTTTCCTCTACCTGGAATATTCTTCTCCCAGGTCTTCACAAGGATAGCAACTTTTGTGATCTGATCTAGGTTTTAGCTCAATAGGATCTGAGTGAGGCCTTCTCTGAGCATTTAAATTCTTCCCCTCATCCCATGCCCCATTAAACCACTTTCCAGTTTTACGTCTGTTCCCCTTCTTCCCCCCCTTGTCTGTCTGGTTCACTGCTACATCCAGAGCAACAAGAACAACACCCAGAAAGATAGGAGGCACTCAATTAAAATTTGTTACAGAATGAATGAATGAATGAAATCTACTTTCATCTCTCTTTTGCTATAGATACCATTTTTCTTCCCTTCTCTTCTGCCCTTTAAATAGAAACATGTAAAAGAAAAGAATATATTAATTAACATACCAGGCAGTTTCACAAGGGTATAGTAGGTTGGCCCCAGCTTTATGTCTGCAAACTAGTGATCAGAAAACAGACCTAAGCTAACAGTGGCAGTGAAAAGCAAAAACTCCAGTACAGTACATCTCAGATTTATTTCCTCCCTCGCAAATACTTTGATGTGATGACAGTAAGTGGTACAAAGAGTTTAGCATGCTATCAACTCACCTTAACTTAGTCGGAAAAGGCAGTTACTGGAAACAACTTTGGACTGAAGGAGAGCTTCTCTAACTAAAATATCAACTGCTGAATTATTGGGAAAGCATCCAGCTACCAGCTACACCCTAGTCTTCCTTTTTAACATGTGATACCAGTTCTGATGACTAGCTGTCTGGTAATGGTTTGGGCAATTCAAGACAGGTTGCTTACAGAGTTTGTACGGAAATAGGATTAGCCTGTTCTTCACTACTCAAAGGCCTCTGAGGGAATCTCTTCTATTTTCCATGCAATTAACTTCTAGTTACCTGGAAACAGATGCCCCCAAATGGCGGGGGGCAATCCCTTGCCTGCAGGCAGTAGCGTAGTTATCTGATTTCCTAATACTGCCCACGGCCTAGTTTCAAGTCTAGCCTTTTAGCTCACATGAAAGCAGAAAGACTGGGATGGAGGATGAGGGATCCTACATTCTCACACACTGGCCCTCTGGGGTCAGGCAGGAACGGCTATGTAGGCAGAGACATTGTTTGGAAAAGGACATAGTCTCAGGGGATGTACAGCAAGGGGCTCCCCACCAGGGTGGGGCTGACATCCGACTCAGTTTGAGTCTCTGGACACCAGAAGCCAGAGTACCCTGTGGCTGTCCTTGGTGTTGATGCTCTAGATCACATGGCTGGCACAATTCAGGTAAGCTCAAAAAGAGAGGAGCTCTGACAATCAGAGCAGGGAGGCCCAGGTATACAAGGTATGGAAACTGCATCTAATTCAATTCTCTAACCTCAGCTTCTGAAAAGTACTTGGCACATTAAAGGTACTCAAACAAGGTTGCAAAAGATGGAATAAATTGATTTTAATTCCAACTCTGGCTAACTCATGGTGTTGTATAACTTTTCCCATTTTAAAAATGGGAATATCTTCAATCTCAAGTATTTTAGAATGAAGTAAGTGAAGGTATTTTATGAGTCATTTTTCAAACTCTAAAAGAAATATAAGGGACGATAGTTTGGTAAATTGTCTCTGTGTTGCTCAAATATGCTCAGATACTGATATTTTAGTGGCTAAAAGCAGTATCCTGTTCTCACTGACATTTTTAATTCCATAAAGCAGGCAGTCTAAGTTGGGAGAACTTACATTCTTTTTATGGACTGCAATACAGCTAATTTCATTGTGAATAAAAACAAAAATGCCAGTATGTAAAAAACGCATGGACAAAAACCTTGCTTGCCAGTATTCTAGAAGCAACCTGCGGTCTTACTTTGATTCTGATGGGCTTTTTTCTCCAATTTCCTATCTTTAAGAGACTTCCATAATCATTAGTATAACCTCAAATGCCTTTGTAATGCCATAAGCAGATTTTAAGTTTATAGGGATAACTCTCCATTTTCCGACAACTGTATCCAAGCAGTTTTTCCCTCTGCCATGGAGGGATAGACACTTCCTGTTTTGCAAAGATTTAGGCGTCTCGATAAGAACTTAGTTGTTTGGTTTTTTGAAAGAATACTTTCTTTTTTGATCATAATTTGTATATGTCTGTGTGTGTATGTCTATATGGTTGGGTCATAGGTTGGGTAATTTATATTTTTTTCTGATTACATATTCATGGCCCAAAAGAAAAAAAAAATATTTTTTTAAGAAGACTAACATAAGGTCTCACCATCCAGAGATAAACATAATTAACATTTTGTTACATTACTTAGAGTCCTTTTTTCTCATCCTTACACACACATCTTACATATATTTAACAAAATTTGAATCATATTGTACATATTATTTTGTTAAATATATATGCTTCACAACTATTGAGCATTAATGTAACATCAGTGCAAACTATAAGCAGCAGTGCTTTCCATGGAAGTAAAACATGGCTTCCACCGGGCTCCAGAACCAGCTCTCACACATACTAATTATTAATGAGCTGGCTATGGAGATAACTTAATTAATGGTTATAATTAAGTTTATGACTGTATGAATATTAATCCTTTACCCTGACAATGAAGAGAGGCTTAACACTTGACCTTGTGATGGTAAGACCCCCTAAAACTGTACCCCTAAAAGGCAGACTAATACTTCAAGAACCAAACCACATACCCGAAAGAGGTTGTGCTGGCTTCTGGTTTATCGTTACACCTCTGTGCTCCCTACACAGAATCCCATCAGGCTAGAAATATCGATTTAAAATGGAAAGGCTGTTCTTCACCTGGGAAATTCTTAGAGTGTTTCTATTTTGCCTTCTAAACCATAGTGAGGGGAGAGTAAAATAATGAAAATGCAACTACTTTCCTGACATTATATGTTAAGTAATGTCAGCCAGAAGATAATATAAACAAGAATTAGGCAATTTGAATAAGCAAAGACATATTTTTCTTCCCTTGTAAAATAAAGAACTCTACCGGCTTTTAAATAAGAACTATTATAACTTCTAGAAATTAGTGGCTTTACTATCACCCACTTTTTGCTCCCTAAATTTTCTGACAAATTCTTTTAAATGATAATACAAAACATATTTACCAAGTACATCTTCAAAGTTGACATTACTTCTTCTTTCATTTGAATAGGATTATATAAAAAGATTAAAGACATTTAATCGAGTCTTACTTCTTTTTCCTTTCAGCTACATATGAAGAAATATCCACAGGGAAAGGTAAGTAGGATGTTAATGTAACTATCATTTGCACTTACCTCAGGAAAATGAATTAAGCAAACTGCCTGGCACACTATAGACATCAACATAAATTTGCTCCATGAATTTATAAAGGGTCCACTTCAAGCATATTCAGTATTATAAAGTCAAAATTTATACAATGCAAATTAGGGAATAGATTTAGGACTTATCTTAATATAAAAATTGAGTTTTAGAGTTTGGAGGGCATAAGAAGTACACAGGTACACATGGCAACTTCTTTATTTGGATTTTGGTTTTCTGTGGGATTTTTTTTTTTTTTTTTTTGAGACAGGGTCTCAGTGTGTCACCCAGCCTAGAGAGTACAGTGATGCAATCATAACTCACTGCAGCCTCACACTCCTGAGCTTGAATGATTCTCCTGCCTTCGCCTCTCAAGTAGCTGGGACTACAGTCATGTGGCACCACATCTGACTAATATTTTTTTCATTTTTTTTAAAGAAATCAGGTCCTGCTATGTTGTCCTGGCTAGTCTCAAACTCCTGGCCTCAAGTGATCCTCCCACCTCGGCCTCTTGAGTTGCTGGGATTACGGGCATGAGTCATGGCATCTGGCTCTGTTTTTGGGTTTCTAACTTCTTTTAAAAGTTATATTCTCTCTTTAATGAGCAATCCTTGCAGCTCTTGGCAACAGAGGTAAAAATAGGAGACATATTCTCTCCTCTGATCTTTCATCCCTGCTTAAAATTAATGGTTTAACAAAGTCTACAAATTTAAAAACAAACAAAATTAGTATGCAATTTGACAGCGTAAGAAATTTGATCAAAAGGAAACCTTAAAATTGCTACTAAAGAGACAGGTAGATCATTCACTTACATATATCAACTCTCCTTGGCCTGAGAGTCCTTTGAATTCACTGTGGAAAGTGCTCAGAGTATCAGTATTGAAACTATAGCTAACACTCATTCTAATACGATACAATACAATACAATAACGATACATTGTATTGTAACGATACAATAATAACTTCTTATGTCATAGAATGGACATGAAAAAAAATCCATGGAATGACAAAAAGAAAAAATCCAAAGCGGAAAGGGGAGATTTTGAGCATGAGCACAGAAAAAGTTTTTCCTCCTTCTCCAAATTTCATACACTTAGAGCGTGGACTCTGACCATGTGCCACTGCTGACACCATTTTGAATGTGTTTTTCCCACTGAAAAATTCAGTGCAAGAGCATAGCACATTCTAAAGTGTTTTTTGTTTTAGAGGCAGGGTGAACAGAAATAGTTCCAATGTCTGAGTGTTAGCTCCAGATGCTTCTATTCCAAACTTCTCACTATTCTTGGATGGTAAATCTTTCTTTAAGGACCTCTAATAGGCAGCAAATTCTAGATTTGATTCTTTTGGAGGGTTATTGGAAAAAAAAAAAATCTAAGCATGGTTCTCTTTCTTACCTTCACTATTTTTATCCTAAATGGCTTCCTTTAAGGTTATGGTATCTAACAGGATTTCTACTCAGCTAAAAAATATTTTTAGGCTGAGTGCAATGGCTCACTCCTATAACCCTAGCACTTTGGGAGGCCAAGGCAGGAGGATCGCTTGAGCCTAGGAGTTTGAGGTTGCAATGAGCTATGAGGATACCACTGCACTCTAGCCTGGGCAACAGAGCAAGACTATGTCTCAATCTCAACAACAACAAAAAATACTTTTGGAGGTCTGAGAATCATTTTGAAGCACAGCCTTTAGAAAGAGGAAACACTACTTACCTAGTCTCTACCATATTTCCTGCTTTAGTGTATTAATTTCACTAAAGAAACGTGTTTGGTGAATCTGCACGTAGAATTTATGCCCTGTGGTAATAACTAAAATGAAGTACTTGTACCTGACTTATTAAAGGGAAATTGTCCTTTATTGGGTGTACCTTTGAAGGGCAATAAGCAAAAATTCCAAATGTGCATGTTCTCTTCAATCAGTGGCCTCTTTCCAACTAAGAGTTATGGAAGTCTAGTGTTCTAGTAGTTTGATGGTCGCTCTGTGAATCAGGGAATGATAAATACGTTTTAGAGTACAAATCCACAACACTGTCTCGGTAAATCTTCATTTATTTGATTGTTTTTTTAAAAAACTTGTCTTATAATGAGAAAAAATTTTTAGGGTCCTTAAAGTAAAATAAGGTATTTGTATGTCTTTAACCCTTAAGCATTCATGTTTAAAACATGACAAAAAAGACACAGAGACCCATTTTAAACTCCAGCACTTGCCCTCTTGATTAGAAACGGAAATACTGCAATACTGAGTGTGGCAGGGTTCTCTTAGGATCATCACCGTGTGCAGATTAGCCATCGATCCTGAATCATTAGCCAGTCCAATAACACATAGTTGAACAACTGTCCTTCTCCCCAGTACACATGCTAAACTTTGAGCAGTAACTCACTGGATAGCAGATCCCAATTTACAGATATGTCGCTAATTAAGGGGTTGTGTTTTCCCAAAATGTAGAGTACCCTGGTTCTACTAATAATCTTTCAAGTGCAACTGTGTATAACAAAGCCAGAGATTTCCAAATGGCCCCACAGAAACTCAGCACATGCTTTCCACATGTAATGCAAGTGGCACTATTACCTAGACTCTGACTGTTAGAGCCCAAAGCAACCCAAGACATGTACTACCTCAGATACCTAATTTGGCAACCAACCAGACTTTGTACGATTGCAACACACAGGTATATACGACCTCCCAAAGATCTCAAGTTTGTGAATCCAACTCCCTGTGAATATTATTGCTGACTAATTTTTTAAAACTGGAGGCAGTTTAAATTCATCCCTAATGCAGAGTTGGGTATTAGAGATATTCTTAGTTATCAATTTGCTTTCCTTCAAAACATTGAAAATATAAATGCCAAAGAGAGGTGAGGTAGTATTGAATTACTGGAGTTACCAGTAGAAGCCCTTGAGTCCACAAAGTTGAGTAGTCTTTAAGGTACAGAACTATATTAGACCAAGCTAATATTCTTCAGAGATGTAGAGAATTGGTTGAAATGTATTTTAGTGCTTCATAGTATCAAAACTGAAACAAAGTGCTTCTTATTTGGAAAGAAAAACTCCTTTCTAATAGAATCATGAATCTTCAGTTTTCTCCTTTATTAAGAAAAAAATGTGATTCAGGGAAACGATGACCTCACCTGGGCACCAAAACACAGGCGTTAAGCTCTTTTTATTTTTGCCTTAAATGACAAAGGAATTGTATTTCTCAACAATAACCCCATATAATCACTTGATAGTTATTGCTTCGAACTTTGTTTTGCAATGATAAACAGACTTTCTTCAGGATGAGAAATTCCTGTGTACGTGGCTGCCTAACATGTCTGCTATGATTACACAGAAGAGATTAAATTTGCATGTAAGTACATACATGAATACTGAACTACCAGTTGTAAAGATAACTATACTGGAGGGAGATATGTGAGAGAAAAGAGTTAAATTCAGCCAAATTCAGCCGAGTTAATACTGTACTGAAAGACTTGAATGTGACAGAACCATCGTGAGGAAAACAGTCTGAAATGGTGTTAAACTCCATTCTATAAAACAGGCAAAGCTGAATTATTCTTGTTCAATTACCAAGTAATGGTACAGGACCACTGTAGACCAATTACATTATAGAATAGTTGCTAGGTATAGTTTTCAAGCCACTAAAGAGAAACCCTGCAACAGCGATTGTGGGTATTTAATTTTAACCCTTGGCAGGAAATGAAGAAGGGTGATTTTTCTCTTATTCAGGAAATCGGATAACAAGCAAGTCAGACTTCCCAGATTCACGGCACAGACCTAGCAGCTTTAAGCTGTTTCACGGATACACAGTGCAATCATTCCAGAAGAGAAATCTACAGTTTCCTACCCCAGGATTTTTAGGTGGTAAAATCCCTACCAAAAAAACAAAACAGAACAGAACAATCAAATTGGCAATCAAATGGGGAGGTAGGAAAGGAAACCACACTTAGTCTAGATAAACGGCTATGCCTGTTGGAAAATTTAACCCTTTGGAGACATAAATAACAGCATGCCTACAGCAAGCCCTTGGATATTCTGCTTTATTGCTGAGTCTAGCCAGCCAGAAAACCATTTTTTGCTGCCACAGAGATAACGCCACTAATGTGACCCTGGGCTCTGAGAAAAGAGCCGTGATCTCCTCTAGCCAATTAAGGAGTGGCGTGGACCAGGCTCCCAAAGAGCCGCACAGCAGCGGCCACTCAGCACTTCCTTCTCAGGAGAGTGGGGAGAAGGAAAAGAAACCCGGAGACCACAGCCTCTTCCAGAGACACAAGGAATTTTCACGGAGGGCAGCAGATTCCCCACAAATGAAGTTCAACGGAAAACAGTCTCACCGCCAGAAGCCGAGGCACAAACAGACGATGCCCCATTCCCAGCAGTTCCAGCACTCGGCACGCATACTCATTCACCAGCTTGCTCCTCTCGTCGTGCATGTCCTGGGACTTTTTGACAGGAGGTGTGAGCTTAGCAGCTGGGGCTGGGCAGGGCACCCCTTCTTCCATGAGCAGTAAGTAGGTATCCAGAATGAGAAAGATGGGTCTCTTATCCACAATTTTAAAAACTGCAGTGGGAGGGGAGCCAGGCTTAGGTCTCCCCGGGAGGACGCACAAGCCGGTCTGTGGTGGGAATTGTCAGCTAATGTCTCCACAAGAGAAACATTTTGGCTCTATTATCCACTGTGCGAGAGGCCCAAAGTAGACTGAGAAATGAAAATGAAATCAAATACTTATCTAAATAAAAACCGGCAAAAGCAGTCAAACGCAAGAAAATGGCCAGGAGTGACGCAGGAAGAGTTCAGATACATGTGTAAAAACGGACAAGCTGCTTAGAAGGGTCTAGCATGTGAGAGTGCGTGAGTGTGTGCAGGTGTGTGAGCGAGAGTGTGGGTCTGTGTGTGAGCAGACAGCAGCGGCAGTAGCCAGGAAGCCGGGGCAGTTGTGAGGCTGCAAGGAGAAAAGGATGAGCTCATTGCAATCCTTGATTCGTGACAAGCAGCGCTGTTGTTGCTGCTGCTGCCGCTGCTGCTGCCTCTCGCTGTGAATCAGTAATGAAGGGGTGGGCGAGGAAGCGGAGGGAGGGGAGGAGGTAGGTGAATGAGCATGCAGAGCGAGTCTCAGGGGAGAATGCTGTAATAAGAAGCCAATGGCGAGCCCTTGGACAGATGCGCTTCCCCTCCCAGTCCACCTTCATCAGTGTTAGCCTGACAGCTTATGCTGTTGAATCCTAAACCCACAGACAGACAGATGAACTAGCTTCTCCCGACATGGGATGCTCACAGAAAAAATCAGCCAGCCAGCCATCTAAAAGGCTGACCTTTATCCACTCTTGCTTTCTAATAACAAGAACAGATCTTATGCTGTGTATTTAAAGCAGAATGGTCCAATCCTTGTTAGATTACTGAAATCTCCACAGAAGAGAGGTATTAGGGTAAAATGATAGAGTATGGACAGAAGAGCCAAGGACCAAGTATCCAAGAAATGACACGCCCTCAAGTTGAAGTGTTTATGCAATAATAATGACTGTTTGCAATGCCAGGATGTGCACAAGCATTTCTGCAAGCTAGAAAGCCTGGCCACAATTAAAAGGAAAATTTTTATAAACACACACAATATGACAAAACATAAAAACCTACAACATGATGTTAAGAGTATACATTTAAAGAACTAGTAAAGTTGAGATTCTCAAAGCAAAAATAACTTCTTTATTCCATAGACTTTGATAAACAGTTAATAGTTCAAAACATTGTTCTGATAATCTCTGGTCAAATTATTCTTTCCGTAGTAATAACATAACTAAGAATTATTCATAGTTTAAAATTCTATAATATAATCTCAGTGCTAAAGTGTTATATTAATTTCTTTGATGTGAAAAATCAGTTGTAGCCAAATGAAGGCAAAAAAACAAGATCACCTCTAGGGACAGTCGTCTAACTTCATCCTAACAATTAACTAGTTAGGATTTACAAATAACTAGTTAATTACCCTAATAATTAATCCGTATTCAGTGTTTTGATTCTGTAGTTCTGCAGTTGGTCTCTTAAGTACCAGGCCAGTTTCTCCATACAAGTTATGGCATGGTACAGAGAGAAACAGTGCTGAGAGAGCAAGTTTTTTCTGAGTCTTAGTTTTCTACTCTGACTAATAAGTTATAAATCTACAAGTAAACAAATAGAAACACATTTGTTTTTGAACCCATCCAAGTACAGAGACGCACACAAAAAGAAACGTATGTATTGACATATCTCTGCAGTCATAATTAAAGAAATAGATTAATTATGAAACTGGGGTTGAAAAGAAAGAAATAGAAAGGGAAATATTGCTTCCCTTAGCAAAATATTATTTGGTTTCTTTTTCCAGAATCTCAGAAAAACAAAACTTTAAAAAAATTAATCATTTAGGGCTGGGCACATGGCTCATGTCTGTAATCCCAACATTTTGGGAGGCCAAGGTGGGAGGATTGCTTGAGGCCAGGATTTCAAGATCAGCCTGGGCAATATAGTGAGACTCCATCTCTGCAAAAAATGAAAAAAATTAGCCAGGCATGGGAGTGTAGGCCATTATTCCCAGCTACTCAGGAGCTGAGGTGGGAGGATCTTCTGAGCCCAGGAGTTGGAGGTTACAGGGAGCTATGATCGCACCACTGCACTCCAGACTGAGTGACAGCAAGAGCCTATTTTAAACATTTAAAGTATTATTTACAAGGTGTCTTAAATGAGATATTTGTATATTGCTGTCAAACCTTTTATTTCTTCCAAAAATGATTTCTTAAAAAATTATACAAAATAGAGCCAGGCACTGTGACACATGTCCATAGTCCCAACTACTCAGGAGGCTAAGGTGGGAGGATCAGCTGAGACCAGGAGTTCAAGGCTGTAGTGTGTTGTGCTCACACCTGTGAAAAGCTTCTGCATTCCAGCCTGGGTGTGACATAGTGAGACCTTGTGTCTAAAAAAACTATGCAAAGTAAAGATTTTAGGCCAGGTGTCGTGGTTCATGCCTGTAATTCCAGCACTTCAGGAGGCCGAGGATTACTTGAAGCGAGGAGTTCAAGACAAGCCTGGGCAACAAAGCGACAAGACCATGTCTCTACAAAAAAAAAAAAAAAAAAATCCAGGAGTGGTGGTACACACCTGTAGTCCTAGCCCTAGCTATTCAGGAGGCTGAGGCAGGAGGATCCACTTTGCTTGAGTGCAGGAGTTCAAGACTGCAGTGAGCTAGGATTGTGCCACTGCATTCCAGTCTGGGAGACAGAGCAAGACCCTGTCTCTATAAGTCAATCAATCAAAATAAAGATTTTTTAAGGTAAAATGATCAAAAGCATTAGAATATTACATAGATATGCAATATTCAGGTCCCTAAGATTTTGGAGGAAACATTTGATGGGCTGCCTAGGGTGGGGATAGGTTCAGCTGGAAGAGGAGACTACAAGGAAGAGGTTTCTTACACACACACACACACACACACACACACACACACACACACA
>NW_012151507.1:7787500-7789239 GCF_000956105.1 Propithecus coquereli | reverse complement strand
TTTTATTAATACATTCCTGTTTGTCTTTTATGTTTTTATTTTTAAAATGAATGTATTTAAATACCAAAGAATAAAATAAGTTTCAAGGAAATAATCCTCCCAGATTGATTGGCACTATTAGAATATCAGTAAGCCATAAGGGCTAAACTGACAGCTGCTATAATACATCGTTCATGATTTATTTGGTTCTAACTTCCCCCACGTGACTGGCACCACTAATGCATGAAGCTGGTTGGTGAGAGTTTATGGGGGTTGAGTTTGCCAGTCTGTCATCAGCTTTCGATGACAGTGCACTGTGTTTCTGTTTGAAGTGGAATTTGTGAATAGCTGCACAACTCGACGGTATTTTAAAATTCTGTCTGCTTAACAGGCCATCATGTCAAAGAAGACCAAAAGAACACTGAAGGAAGAAAACATTTTTTTAATGAGGATTGGGAATTGCAATATTATCTTGTTTTTGCTAAGGATAAGATGATCAGCTTGCTTTGTGATACTGCAATTGCAACATTAAAGAAATTCGATGCTCATCAGCATCATAACACTCCTAAGCACCACAAATATTTTAAATTAGAGATAGAGGTGTGAGAGGTTGTATTGTAGAAATTAAAAGATAAAAAGCAAAAGCAAAGACAATTCTTTCAAGCAGCAATAAGAGCTGGAAATAATGCCACTGAAGGAACTTATAAAGTAGCTTATACACTTGGGAAAAAAGGGAAGCCATTCAGGGATGTAGAAATTGTGAAAGAACGCATTGTCGAAGTTGTAGGATGCTTGGACTCCAATAACATTTCAAAGTACAAACAACTGCCTCTTTCAAGGAGAACCATAACTGATCAGCAGCATGAATTAGCCTTTAACTTAGCAGAACAACTTCATGCAATACTTCAAAAGGAAAATATGTATTATTCAATCGCTTTTCATGAATCAACTGATACTACTGACTCAGCACAGGTTTTATACTTCATTTGGGTCATAACAGAAGATTTTCTTTGCTACTAAGAGTTACTCGCTTTGGGCACTCTTGTGAACAGAACACAGGGGATAGATATCTTCAACAACTTTCAAAATAAAGGTCATGAAGTTGGACTGAATTTGGTAAATTTAGTGAGTGTATGTACAGATGTTGCACCTTCCATGACAGGAAAACATGAAGGGTTTATTGCACAGATAAAAAAAAGTATTAACAGATCCAGATGCTCTCATTTCTTTTCATTCTACCTTGCATCAGCAAAATCTCTGTGCTAAAGCCACTATTTTAAGTGACACTTTGCAACAAGTTATAAGTATTGTTAACTATATTTGTGCAAATGCAACATGGCATCATCAGTTTTGTAACATGCTAAAGTCGAACAATAAGTTATTCAGTGTGGTTTTGCCGTATCATTCTAAAGTGTGTTGGCTATCGCAGGACAGGTATTAGCCAAAATTTTACCTTTGTGAGAACAGATAATTAAATTTTATGAAGAACACAATCAGCAATGTGAATTATTGAAAGATTTCTATAGGAACACAGCATTTCTGCATGATATCATGTCAAATCAAAAGAACTTCAAGGCCGGGCGCGGTGGCTCACGCCTGTAATCCTAGCTCTCTGGGAGGCCGAGGCGGGCGGATTATTTGAGCTCAGGACTTCGAAACCAGCCTGAGCAAGAGCGAGACCCCGTTTCTACTAAAAAAATTAGAAAGAAATTAATTGGACAGCTAAAAATATACAGAAAAAATTAGCCGGGCATGGTGGC
>NW_012151507.1:7782536-7784280 GCF_000956105.1 Propithecus coquereli | reverse complement strand
ACACACACACACACACACACACACACACACACACACGGAACAGCTCCATTTTTACCTTCTTTACACGCTGATGTTCTGCATTAGATTTCGTTTGAAAAGACTGTGCTACTGCGATGTAGGAGTGAACAGCACTGCCGTGGACGCCTCACATTTAAGAGCAAGGGAGCGCTCCGACTTGCAAAGGGAGTAAGAACTTAGTTACTCCTTAAAGGATTTTTTTTTTTTTTGGTTGACTTTTCAAATGGTAGGGAAGATGTTTCTATCTAACTAACTTGGTCTCACAGAACACTAGCAGAAGCATTTATTTTTTCTTACATAAAGCAGAAAAAAATAACTTTTTGCCCAAAAGGATTCTGGTAAAATAAATAAAACTAATCAAATGATTTGGGAATTGTATGATTTGGCTCTGATGCTCAAAAAAATTAAAATTATACATACTATGTATTAAGTGCAATAACTAAAATATGATATCCTGACGAGGAAATTGAGTTACGCTTAAAACATTTAGGTACGTTTAACACAATGCTATGTGAAAGGCACCACCACAAATGGTAGTGCATTTCCGTTTCCCCAATCTTTCCATCATGCTTCCCCTCAAAAATCCATCATCCTTGCTGTCAAATTTCTATAATTTTTCAGCCCTGGTTCTATATTCAGGTTATCCTTTCAGAATAGGATGTTGACCAACATCAAGTAAAACAATTCTTTGAGAATATCACTCAGTGATATGCAAGATTGGATTCTATGAATGTTTGAAGCCCTAGAGGCGTCACCCATCTCAGTGAGCCTTTCCTCCTCTTCCTCCCCAAACTCCAAATATTTACTGCTGTTGAGATTCAGCAATAATCAAGGAACACTTGAGAAAAAAATTTCAAGTTATACAGTAGTCCAAAAAGTGGAATAATAATTTAAAAAACTCTTATGAGCTGGGCACCATGGTACATTTCTGTAATTCCAGTGACTTGGGAGATTGAGGCAGGAGGATCGCTTGAGGCCAGGAGTTCGAGACCAGCCTCTGCAATATAGCAAGGAAAAATTTTAAAGATTAGCTGGGTGTGGTGGTGAATGCCTATAGTCCCAGAGACTTGGGAGGCTAAGGCAGGAGGACTGCCTGAGCCTAGGACTTTGAGGCTGCAGTGAGCTACGATTGCGCCACTGTCCTCCAGCGTGGGTGACAGAGTGAGACCACATCTCTAAAAACAAAAAACAAAGAAACTCCTTTGAATGAACCAGTTAGTAATACATATTTCTCACATTTCCTTTGGATGAATCACTTATGGGGTGGAAAAACTTTTCCCCTCTATTCTCCTAAGCTCTCTACCTGGGGACCTGCAAATAAGTCTGACAATAGATTAACAAGACAAAAATAAACCTAAGTTTATTAACACAAGCAATGTGCATACATACGGGAGAAACTCAGTAATGACTAACTCAAAGGGGTGGTTAGAACTTAGGGCTTATATAGCATCTTAATAAACAACAATAATTTTGTAGAAAAGTGACAAGACAAAGGAAAAAGACTTTGAGCTTCTAGGGCAACAAATAGTAGGAAGGCAAATGAATGGGGAAACTAAAGGTAGATAAGTTGGTGAGTAGTTAGAGAGGTTTATTTGTGTAGATTATGTAGACAGGGGCAGGGAACCTCCAGCCTTAAGGACACATGTGGCCTTCTAGGTCCTTAAGTGTGGCCTTTTCACTGAATCCAAATTTGACAGAACAAATATTTTTATTTTTATTAATACAT
>NW_012151507.1:7769540-7779709 GCF_000956105.1 Propithecus coquereli | reverse complement strand
GTTCGACTTCCAGACAGATAGAGGGATGATAGAGAGCTCATCCTATGTCTGCTTTTTCTCAATTGCCTTTATCTCAAAATAATCCTTATGCCAGAATGGTATACTTTGGGGTGGCATACACTAAACCTTTTCGCACTCAATGAGAGAGAGAGTAAAGGAGAGGGCCAAGCAATGGTCCCAAAGCTAAGGGCTAATGACTAGAAGTGTCATTCTCTGGAGTGCCGGAAGCAGGTGGTCAGTGGGGCAGTCCTGAGAAGAGCCTTGCACTTGAGAGTGGCTCCTCCCAAGCCACTCTGCTGTGTCATGGTTGCCGGACATCTTTAGGACATGTATAGATTTCCATTGTAAAATGAGAAGCATATTTGCCTTAATTCAGGGACCTATCATTAAGAACACTGAGTATAACGAAACATGCTAAGTAGTTACTTAAGTGGTTACAAAGATGAAAAAGGAAATACTTTCTGACCTGTAGGAGCTTATAATCAGGGAAGTATCCAAATACAAAGATAAAGCAGGGTGTGATGGATACTATAAAAGAAGGAATACAGTGTGCTCTGAGTTAAGCCTATCTTGGTTGTCCACAGTAGATGGAGACAGAAGTAGGTTTATACTAGTGGGATTGGCCTGGATCCAAATCCAAGAATAATGAGAAATATATCTCTAAAAGCAAAATAGGGTATTGCTTATTACATCATCTTTTAGTCATATTTACTAGCTGTATGACATGGATAAGTTACTTAATACTCTGAGCCTCTATAAAATGGCAACGTCATCTACCTAAGTTGCTCTGAAAATTTAATAAGTTAATGCATATGAAGGAATCTCTCATAGTGCCTAGCACATGGTAGGTGCTCCATAACTAGTAGTTTGTTTTTTTTTTTTAAGTATTTCCAGGAAGATATGTAGAAGAGGATAAAATGTGTAAAATGCATTGTGTTCTTCTGGGTTAGAGTTTAGAAAGATAAAAAAAACTCTGGATATATTAGTATTAACAACAGAAAGAGGTTCAAACAATGATAAAAATAGTTTATATGAGATCACCTGCCTCTTCAGTTCACTGTTAAGATACAGACATATTAATATTAGGTTATTAAGTATGAAGTGTCCGATTTCCTTAAGTACTAAGTTTGACAGTACTGACATTTCACTTTGATATTTATTGTTTTATTTTTATTGTCAAGGTACATCCTCAGTTTTTCAAACACGTTTTGGTTTATGATTATCTGTCAATTTTTTTTTTAGAGCAATTTTTGTGAAACCATGGATAAGTAAAAAATTCATGTTATTTTCGAATATGAGTTCTGTCTTGGAACCAATGCAATGCAGACAGCTCGAAGTATCAACAAAGTGTTTGGGAAGGATGTGGCTAATGAACACACAGTACGTCAGTGGTTTGAGCAGTTCCATTCTGGTGATTTTAATCTTGAAAATGAGACATGTGGGCAACCTGAGACCAAGGTGGATAATGATGAGCTGAAAGCTGTAGTGGAAGCGAATCCATCTCAAACTATGCAGCAAGGATTGACATTACTATTCAAACAATATTGGACCATTTGAAACAAATCACTATGGTAAAGAAGCTGGATAGATGGGTTCTGCATGAATTAAACAAGCATCAGCAGAAAAGTCATTTTGAAGCTTGCCTTTGATGTCATGATATAAAGGTGAACCATTTCTACACCGTATTGTTATGTGTGATGAAAAATGGATTCTTTTTGACAAATGCAAACATTTGGCACAATGGCTGGATAAAGATGAAGTGCTGAAACACAGTCCCAAACTGAATATTCATCAAAAAAAAGCTAATGGTGTCTGTTTGGTGGTCCAGCGCTCATATTATCCACTACAGCTTCGTGAAACCTGGTGAATCAGTTACAGTGATGTCTACTGTAACCAATTGGTGAAAATAATGAGGATGCTTGCCATTAAACAGCCAAGATTGGTCAACGGAGATAGGCCAACCCTCTTGTAAGACAAGGCTTGACCACATGTTGCACAAACAACGCTGCTCAAACTACAGAAGCTGGACTTGGAAACTCTCTGTCATCCACCATATTCACCAGACCTCGCACCAACTGACTACCACTTCTTCCAGGCTTTGGACCACTTCTCACAAGGAAAAATGTTTAATTTTCAACAAGCTGTGGAAAATGCCTTTCACGATTTCATTGCCACTTGCTCTCCAGGCTTCTTTACTGCTGGCATACACAAGCTACCATTAAAATGGCAAAACTGTGTTGACAGTTTAGATGCATACTTTGATTAACTGTATTGCTTCTTGGTTGAGACATAATAACTACACTTTAATTCAAAGTCGGACATTTCATATTTAATGACCTAATAGCAAGTAGCAAAGGATCCATGCTCTTCTTGACTAGGAGAGGTAAAACTGCAAAAACTTAATTCTCTAGTTATTCCTACTAGACTACTTTTTAAAAGATAAACCCTCAATAATTTGGCAAGTTCCTAAGATCCAACAAACAGATCAAATAAAGATGACACGGTAAGTAGTATTATTGGTATCTTGGTCCTATAAAATCCTGCACATCTAATACTCTTTCTACCATTCAGGTCTTGATTCTGCTGAACACTCTACTACATGCTCCTGGATGCAGAAAGATGTATTAGATGCTGCTTCTAATTTTATAGAGTACTCAAGCTACTTGAATAAAGGCTAAAATGAAATGTAATGAGACTGAGGTTACAAATTATATCACAGGGAAATTAGTCTCATTATTTTATAGTTGGAACTCACAATACACCAAAGAATTAAGAGTACAAAGTAAAAGATACTGTATAATTATCTAACACTTGTGGTTGAGGTCACAAGTCTATAGGAATTCAAAGAAAAAAAAGATTCCTACAATATGTTGCAGATTTACCTAGTTTTTAAGGAATGTTCTAACCTCTTGAAAGACTTAAGGCATAACTGTGGAAGGTTTTTGTTTTTGTTTTTAAACATAAAAGAGAACTTTCCCCTACCAAAAGCAATCTAGTAACATTCTGAATAGCTTTGACAGCATCACTAGTATGTTATTACCTATCCTTGTGATCAGATTCTAGTGTAATACCTTCATTAATATAAGAGATATCTTCTACAACCTCTCTATAGCCTATAGTGAGTCGGTCATTTTGTCTCTGTTCTATGTCATCCTTGACAGGTAGCTCAAGAGGCTGCCTATTTTATTACTGGACATTTAGAAACAGACTATACATAGTCTGTTACTATATACAGTAATCCAGACATTTGAAACTTCTAGTCACTAGGCTTGGTTATATATAAATATATTTAACTGCTTTATTGAAGCATGACTGACATACAAAAAGCTGTAGATACTTAATGTATACAACTTGATGTAAGTAGACATCCATGAAACCATTAGCACTATCAACGCCATAAACTTATCCAACATGTGTAAAAATTTCCTCCCATTCCCTTTGTTCTTTTTCCCTTTTGTGGTTAGAGTACTTAATATATGATCTACTTCAGTCACATATTTTATAACAACACAGAATAAGTCTATTTCTTTTTTCCGTGTGACATTAATTAAAATATTTGAAGAGTGCTTTAATTTTATTTTCTCCAAGCTAATCATTCCTGCTGCTAACTGGGTCTCCTAAGAGCTAGTTTCTGGACCATTCTAGACTGTTCACAATCCTGCCTGCTGCTCCAAGGATCCAGCTGTTTGGACAGTGTCTCTCACGGTGCTTCCCACATTGAAAAGGATACTCTAGATACAATTACAGAATCATAAAATAATGGATTCTTACTAGACCCTAGGAAACATTAAGGTCTAACATGTTTATCCTTTTGATGAAAAGACTTAGGCAGCAGATAAGTGACCACTCATGATCACAAAATTATCAGAGGCAGAGCCAGGAAGCCAAGATCTCAGAGCACAGATGCACGGCAGGGAACCTAGCATTTCCTGCACTGCAATTTGCTATCTTTCAATTAATGTAGCCCATAAAGAAACTATCTCATTAGGAAGACTATGCTTCACCATTTTATTCTACGTGGAATTGGTCTGGAGCCTGAGCCTGCCATCTGCTATGAAAGAATCTAAGATTCTTAGATTTGAGCTGAGAGGGGCTATCCAAAAGTTGGCCTTGAGAATAGTCACTTCTAAACACATACTTGTGATAATAAAGCACATCTGCCTTCTCAGTTTTTAACTGATAAGCACTCCTCTTTTTCAATCAAATAGTTCAGAAAGCTACACCCCTGGCAGCTCAGCCACAGTGTCTGTACAAGAGCTGCTTTCCTGAAGCCATGTTAGTGACACAGGCTTGAAAACGGAATGCTATCTCAGTTCTGTCATCCTCTTCCCTGGGCAGTGTGTATAAAGCTCATATTTATTTTCAAGCTTAAGCAGAAGGCATAAACATATGTTAGCAGAAGGCTGTTCTTTAATTTTAAATTGATCAGATAAAATTATGACATATAAAATCTAGACCATTCTTTGATCCTCTCAAGTTAGACCAGCATTTTGTTTTTATCTTTATGTATGTGTATTGTCACTGTTGTTAAAAATAATGAGGTGCTGTACTCATCTTGAAAAGTTGTGAATTGCCTCTGCTTTCTTCCTATGGTCCATGTCCAATACTCTATTAAATTTGCAATCTCTGCCATCGTCATGTTACATAGAATGTTGGGTATAGTTTAACAGCTGTCACTGTGAAGAATAATACTTTCAGTAGAGGAGTTATATGGGTCACCCTATGTATTAGCAAAAGAATTTGTTTCTACAAAATGACTGTATCAAGATGGGGACATTCATTTTTTCAAATGGACAAGTCTATGTTCTGAAACAAAGGTGGTAATAGATTGTACAGCCTCCTTCTACCCCACTCCCCCCTTACACACACACACACACACACACACACACACACACACACAAACACTCTCTCTCTCTCTCTCTCTCATGGCTTCAAATGGATTCAGTAGAATTTCAGAGGTGGCAGCAGGGTAAGAGCAGAGGTGATATTTCCTCCACTTTTACTGGAGGTGATCTGTTCCCTCTCCACCTCCCTTGTAACTCAGCCCTTGTCCACGCTCAGTGGACAGCCACAGGCTGTCTCGCATGATGACAACAATTGAACAAGAAGCACATATGGGTCTTCCCGGCTTGATGGGCTTCTTTACTTATCACGTGCTCATGTTTGTTCCAGGCAAGGCTTAACCGAGCAACCTGCACATCACAGGCTCCTGATAAATATATAAATGCCTAAAAGGATGAGCCTTTATTCAGTGTTTTAACAGCCATGAACTATATGCTAAGTTCTTCGCATGTGTTATTGCATTTAATCTTAACAACCAACTCTGACCATTTTACACAGGAGACACCTGAGCTTAGAAAATCTAAAGTGACTTGCCCAAGGTCATGGAACTAGTGACGGAGTTCAGGACATGCTACCCTAAAATATGGCATCTTGGCATATTGAATATTTTAAACTGAAGGAATTTGAGAAATGTCAGGAAAGATGTTCCCCTGCCCTATTTCCCTGAAGGAGGTTCTAAGACCCTCGTGTAAGAGGTGCACTCATTATACCTAGAGACCTGGAGGAAAGGAGCATCCTTATCCCTGAAGACTAGGGCTGCTGGCAGGAATCTGAATAAACAGGCCTTGCTAACTATCCCCCCAGTTTACTACTCTCAGCTCATACTCTTTGTCCTGTAGCATTTTCCCATGACTCTTCATTCTTTGCCACGCCTTGTATAAAATCACTCAGGTTTAACCATTTCTTTGGGTCTTCACTTCCTTATGAAGATTACCATGTCACAGAAAACTCACATTAAATAAATTTGTATGTTTTTCTCTTGTTTTTTTTTGAGACAGAGTCTCACTCTTTTGCCTGGGCTAGAGTGCGTGGAGTCAGCCTAGCTCACAGCAACCTCAAACTCCTGGGCTCAAGCAATCCTTCTGCCTCAGCCTCCCGAGTAGCTGGGACTACAGGCATGCACCACCATGCCCGGCTAATTTTTTCTATATATTTTTAGTTGTCTGATTAATTTCTTTCTATTTTTAGTAGAGACGGGGTCTCGCTCTTGCTCAGGCTGGTCTCGAACTCCTGAGCTCACACAATCCGCCCGCCTCCCAGAGTGCTAGGATTACAGGTGTGAGCCACTGCACCCGGCCTGTTTTTCTCTTGTTAATTTTGTCTTTTGTTATAGGGGCCCCAGCCAAGAATTTAGAAGGACAAAAGGAAAGAGATTTTTTTCCTCCCCTACAATAGTAAGTGGTAACCACAACTATACTTTTTGGATAACTACACATCTGATATTTAAGTGTTTTAAATCTAATTTGTGTAATTTAAAATAATGAAGGAAGAAAGTAATTCTAGAAGGTAATAAGTTAGTCTAGTGGAAACAACAGGATTTACATGGTCACGTAACTATGAAATACTGAGGGACTACATCAAGTTCCAAAAGAAACAGACAAAAAGCTTAGGCTCAGAGAGCAGCATCTGTACCTTGGTGACTGTATAAATGTCCTTTTTTGTTATCAGGCAATCCAATCACGAGATCAGCCCTCTCTCCAGAACTCCCAAACTATGTATCTAACTCCTTACTGAATATATGCAGCCTCATATGCAACATGGAAACTTTGTTCACATACGGCTTCCATAGACTTCTACTCTATCTTTAGAAAGTTCCCCTTGCTCCAGCCTTCTCCACTATGCCTATGATTTATCATAGCACGCACATCCCAGGTTGCAATTCCCCTGCTATTCCTGAGTATAAAGCCCGTGCTTTGTAGAGTCAGTCTCTCTGTCCCTCATTTTAGGATGACAGTACCATGTATTTTCCTTCTTTCTGTCTTAAAAACCTAGCAGAGGCAGTCACTCGACACATGGTGGCTACCTCATAAAAGTTTGCTGAAATATTTCAGCATTCAAAATGGATAAAATATTATTATTATCCATGGGAGGGACAGACAAGCATTTCTTCAATTAGAGTTGTTGGTACTTTAATATTTAATATTCCCAAGCCTCTTAAAATGCTCTTCCTTCTTTCTAGAATGTTCTGTTCCATCATTTTCCCTTAAAAATGTTAATAATCCTTCAACTGTTGTCACAGAAAGAACACAAATTGAGATGTCAGAGACAACTGGGTTTAAATCCAAAATTTGGTGTCCAGTAGTTACATGACTTCGGGAAAGTTAATTAACCTGAGTCTTTCCTTCATTAAGAAAATGAGGTTAATAAATAGTAATCTTATGAAGGTGCTATCGCCATTAACGTCTATGACATTATTAGCTTGGTAAACTGGAATGACAGTGAAGGAATTAATAGCCCACCAAAGTGGTGTGACTATTACTTGAAACTGAAAACACCTGGAGAGCCAGCAGCGACAGAAAGAAACATTACCTACACGTAAGCAGAGCCACCCTCTAGGGAATCCGCAAATTGGGAGAAGACTGACCCTCAGCAGGAAGTGCGAATTCAGTTGTCCATTTACTTCCTCTCTACATCTCACTCTCTCACTATGCTCCAGCCACAGCGGCCTTCTTTCTGTTTGAACACACAAAACTTTTCCCACCTCAGGGCTTTTGCACGTGCTGTTGCTCTGATTCATATGGCTGGCTCTACTGAATCATTCAACTCCAAAGTCATTTTGCTAACAAGAAGCCTTTTGTTACCACCCTCTTACATGGAGAGCAGTAACACAGTAGATTCCCTTGTTTTAGTTCCTTCATGACATTTATCACTACTTGCAATTGTTTTCTTACTTTTTTCTTATGTATTATCTCTCTATGCAAGCAGAAAATATCAGAATAGGCTCACAGTGGAAAGGAGAAACAGCTTTAAAAAACCTTTATTGACAAAAGTATTAGAGGAAAATAAACACAAAATAAGATTCTTATCTCAGCTTCTTCCATTGATTCACTCATTTTTACTTTAAAAGATTATAATTTTACAGGGCTCTGAACTTCTCTTTCCCTTAGCAAGCAACAGTCAACTAAAGTGACCCCGTAATATTTATGGATTTAATATTTATAACTTCTGCTCTCTCCAAGGGACCCCACAGGGCCACAACACAGCAACTTGTCAGTTTGCTGAGGAATGAACTGAGTTATTCTCATGCAGCAGATGTGAGTAACCTTTGTCCTTCTCAGTTACTATTATGTTCTTATGGTGATGTACTTATTTTATCTTAATTTCATAAATGAAGAAACTCAGTAAAAAAAATGTAATAGTGGTATTTAAAAATTAGGAAATTTATCCTTCTTGAATGTTAAGTTGTTTTTTTGCCCCTGAACCCATGTTTATACACACTAAAGAAACAGGCTGCAGTCCAACTAAATTGGTCTGTCTGGTTAACTGCGGTGATTCCTTAAGAATGCCATGATTAGTACCTAACATTACGCTGCCCAAAAGGCTGTTACTGATCTATAACCATCACGAAGACCAGCCACAGAAAACGGCAGAGACCGTTTTACACATGCAAGTAGCTGAGTCACTGTGGTGTTTGGTAAAGAGGAGAGAAGCTTCTATATTTAAAAATAAAGATATCATAAATTGGTATTTAAAGTGTTCCTGCAAGCTTTGGATAATACATGCTATTTAACTGCCAACTACTTTAGGAAGGAGAAGGAAATTAACAACATAAAACAACTAGAAACAACTCTTAAACCAAGCAGGGATAGAGAGGAATAAATGAGCTCAGGGGCAAAGGATAAAAAAAAAAATTCAATTCTCAATGTATACATAAGCCCAGAACTATGCTCCATGCTTAGGTGGCATACAAAACTAGCACACATTTTGTTCTCTACCCTCAACTGCATTATAGAGTTTATGCTGGAGACAAAACCCACAGATTGGGATGATCAGGGGGTCCACATGATGATGTGTAATCACGTGCCCAGTAGGTACATTTCAGGCCAGTTGGTACATCTCAGGCCAGATTATGATGAAAATGGAATTCCAGAAGGATGAGGTTACACTGGACAACAGACAGGTGAGCAATGCTTATGAGACAATTTTTTAGAAAGGTTAATCTGGTAGCAGAAGGCAGGATAGTTTAGGAGAGGAAAACATTGAGGGCAGACAAGTCAGAAAGCTCTTGCAGTAAACCAAATGCGAGAGCCTGGACTGGTGTGGTGGCCACAGAAATAGAGCCACGCTTGGATCCAAGAAGTATCTCAAAGGAAAAACACTTCTCCAGTGTTTCTGTGTAAGTTGCCAAAGTACATGTGGCTTATTACGTACCCCTTTGTATAACTTACTGCTACAAAACTGCTGGAGAGAAAGTATTCTTTATCAAGTCAGGAAGTGGCACTCCAGGAGAATGTCCCCTGATAAATGAACACAGTGGCTCCCTTGAAGTTCCTGACTATAAGGCACAAAGTTGATTAAAGGATCACTTGATTTGGTCACTTTCTCTACAAGACTATTTATCAATGAAGTTAAAACCATAATACGCTAACGCTGAACCATGCAGAAGCTGATCTGGTATCACTATTTAATTGCTTGAGGATACCCTGGTTATCACTAAATGAGCCATATGTCTCCTCTATAAACTGCCTTCTCTACAAAGAACACTTTTTAGTAGCTCTTTTCCTTAAAATTCAAAAGAGAACATGACAAAGAAGTTTTTAAGAGAAAGAGAGAGAGAGAGAGAAAAGGGGACAATAATAATGACTCTTAGTATCATCATCCCACATATCCAACTCTTCCCAAGCCTCCCTGTCAGTACGTGCTCAGTCTGCCTCTCTCTTCCTAACCCTACTGTTGCCGCCTTGGTTAAGGAAGCCTTCATTACTTCTCCTCTGAGTTATTCTAACAGCCTCCTAATTAGTCTCCCTATTTATTACCAGTCTCTTCACATCTCAGTCTGCCTTCCTCTCTGTCTCCAAAATTATCTTCCTAAAACACAATATCTAATCATGTAATTGTTTGAAGGCATCTTATGGCCCATAGGTTCGAAGGTTAGCACACACCCTAACCACAAAACACACCCTTCAGAGATGCTAGATCTATCTTACCTTTCCAATCACATCTGCCGCCTTGACCCCTCATGCCCAGTATTCTCATGGAACTTCCCAAACATGTGGCTTTTTATAATGCTTTTGTTATGTACATACACTGTTCTGCCTAAAACAACATTCCTTGTTTTCTCTAATTTTTCAAGACTCAAATGTCAAACATCACTTTCTCTTTCAAGT
>NW_012151507.1:7766649-7768480 GCF_000956105.1 Propithecus coquereli | reverse complement strand
AAAATGGAGTTAGCCAGGCTGGATAAAAAAATTAATCAAATAATTAAGTTTGAATTTCTATTTATTTTACATTTACTTCTTTCCTATCAGTGATACATCAGGTTATAATGCTCTGATCATGGGATGCTCTAGTATTTAAGCGAAAGTTCAAAAATCTAGCCAACATTCAAGAATTATTAATAAAAGTCTAATACATAAGCATTCTCCCGTATGTAAGACAACGGAGCCTAACGGCAGCTGTCCCCACTGTAAGACTTACAGTCTTCACCCAACGGGGGAGAAGCAGTGCAGATTACAGACACGACAGAATGGGCACTGGAACACACTGTGCTCAAAAGCTCCTACAGGGCTGGAATGGTCCTATTCTTAAAGGAGATATTTTTAGTATTGAAAAGATATTTAAATGCTAAGAAAAAAGTCATATATTTACCCACATAGGTACCATGTGTAGTGCTCTGCAATTCTTTTGTATAGAGCAGACTCATGTTTCCATCAAGTATCATTTTCCTTCCAACTTAAGGACTTCCTCTAACATTTTTAGTAATTCAGATCTATTAGTGATGAATTCTTTTAGCTTTCATGTCTATAAAAGCATTTCGCCTTAGTTTTTGAAAGACATTTTGGGTTTTTTTGGATCAGCACTTTATATAGGTTGTTCCACTGTCTTATTACTTGTAATGTTTCTAGGAAGAAATCTGCTGTCATACTTATCTTTGTTCCTTTGTATATATTATCTCTTTTTTGGGGGTCGGGAGGTGAGAGATGCCCTTAATATTTTCTCTTTATCATCGATTTTGAGAAATTTGATCTGGACATGGCTTGATCTAGTTTTCTTCATGTTTCTTTTGCTTGAAATGCACTGAACTTCTTGACCTGTGGGTTTATAGTTGTCATCAAATTTGGAAAAACATCATCCATTATTTCTTCAAATATTTTTGTCCCCACTCCCTCCTCTCTCTACCATGTTCCCAAATTACACATCCATGAGGCCTTTTGAAGCACTAGTACTGAATTTGAGAAACCCTGCTGTAGAACAATAGGATGAAAGGTCTACAGGTCTGTGAGTGATTGCATGGCGCTGAGCTGCATATAGTCTGGACCACATGCTATCTCTATATACTGACATATAAAGAAGAAAAAAAATTATTTCTTATGCAAGCCTCTGTATTTTGGGATCTATTTAGTATGGCAGTTTAGCTTATACTCTAATACAGAAATTGGTACCCATAAGTGATGTGCTGCCAAAATAAAAAAATAAGGTGAGAAAACAAATATTGCAGGCTGGAAAACTATGATCCCTTGTCTTTTTGTGTCATGTCACAATATTTGGTTAAATTGTTACCTTTGATAACTTGAAAGGAAGACCATGTGCCTAGGATACCTGTCACTCCAAAGAAAGTGGTCTACAATCTAAACTAATTAAGTACAGTGATTTGAGGCCTCGGGATTATCCAACCACTTGTCCTCAAATGGAAGGATTAAAATCCTACATTTCCCACAAGTATCTCTCATCAAGACTTATTAGCGAAAACATAGAGTCGGCCAAGAGGCAAAGATCAAATTAATGGTATTGCCTTCTCACCAAAGTTTGTGGTTTTCTCTGGCCTCAGAACAACCACCATTAAAATGGGGGAAGAGGGGATGGGCCACTCAAAACAAACAAACAAATAAAACAAGAAGACTTAGGAGCTATGTTTAGAAGAAATCTTTGGATTTGTTTACTCAGAAGAAACTGACTGGAAGCAAAAAGACCAAAAGCCTACAAAAGTACTGAGAAAACTATTTCCCAAAAGAAATCAAAAGTCTGGCCTAAAAAAAAGTCTATATTTGT
>NW_012151507.1:7737734-7763859 GCF_000956105.1 Propithecus coquereli | reverse complement strand
TAATTTTACTTGTTAAACATTTAAAAATGCATTTGAGAGCTCGTCATAAACTGTAAATGATACACAATTATGTGGTTGCTGACAGGAGTTGTCACATTTTTTACATAGATCCAACACAGTACTTGGTATCTGGCGATAGCGGATAGAATGACCGTAGTGCAGAGGCGTGAGCCCGAGACATCCACCGCCACAGACACGCTAGCAATTGGCTAATTTAGAGCAAACGGGTTTGTTCACATTCAAGCATAGTTCTAAAGGGGCTTTTATACTGAACTGAAAACAATTTGATGGTATTATTTTCAGTATAATAAATGAAATATTCTTTTGCTCCTAATTTTGTTTATTATATTGTTCTATAAACTCTTTTTTTATAAGAGAGACAAAGAAAAATTCAGACACTAACAAATGTGCTAATTATAAGATGATTCTTATCTATTCATCAAAGGACTGAGATGGCTGTATAAGGCACATATACATATAAATACATACACATGTACACACATACAGCACAGATTGACACAATTAGCACAACTGTAATTTAGAGCCTTGGAAACCATATTTCCCTGTCCCCTTACTTTATAAATGAGATACTAAGTGTTAATGGGATAGATGACTTGATGAAAATCCCATAGTAAATCGAAATGTAAGGAAATGCAGCGAAAGCCCTTCAGAACCTCACCCTGCACGTCGCCTGCAAATGCACCGCAGCGAAGGACTTGCCTCGGCCATTCTTCCTCGTCCTTCTTTTGCTTGCTGCTCACTCTCGTGCCCTAGTCTCAGTTCAGCTGCCACCTTTGGAAAATCTTCCCGAGTTCTCCCAGAATGAATTTGCCATCCTGCCTTTGGGCTCCCAAAGCTCCCTCCTAAAACCCAGGATCAATCACACTGAATTATACTTGTCTTTTTGTCTGCTTCCCCTATTAGACTCACGACAACTGAGGACACAGAATGTCATCCCTGTATCCCCCGACACGTAACCCAGGGCCTGTCAGGAGTGAATACCTGTTGAAGAAATGAACTAACCAACTATCACAGGCTTCTCCAAAGGGAGGCAGGAAGGATGGGATTACGGACATAGATGGGAAGTTGGCCTTGGAACGAAGGCACAACATACCTTCATGAAAGATACGAGCAAAGCAAAGGAAGATAAAGATGGAGAGAGATTTTTAAGTAAAAGGGATAAAAGCTTGAATGAGTACTTATTTTGCTTACAAAAATAGGACAAGGAGAACATTGGATTTTATTCTTCTTATCTCTGTCAAGTGACATCATAGAGGATACATTAAGTTCAAATTAATTACTGACCACTTAGAGCCTAAGAACATGTAGTGTTTATTCAATTGTCTTCCTTTCTTGGCATTTTGAATTGTCTTATGAGAAATAAATAATGAGAAATTGCTTTGACAATTTAAGGTGTTATATAGTACACACACGGTACTGTGATGATATACATTTTTTCTGATATAGATCCATATTTCATAAAGTACATTATTTCTGAAACTTAATTTTAGTAGAGACAGGGTTTGTTCTGTCACCCAGGCTGGAGTACAGTGGCGTCATCATAGCTCACTGCAGCCTCAAAGTCCTGGGCTCAAATGAACCTCCTGCCTCAGCCTCCTGAGTAGCTGGGACTACAGGCAAGTGTCACCATGCCCAGCTAATTTAAAAAAATTTCTTTGCAGAGGCAAGGGTCTCGCTATGTTTCCCAGGCTAGTCTCAAACTCCGGGTCTCAGGTGATCCTTCTGCCTTGGCTTCCCCAAATGCTGGGATTATAAGCGTGGGCCTCCACGCCCAGCCTATTTCTGAAACTTTAAAATTCCTTGAGTATCCTACATTAGTTAGAAGCCCAGTATTTGTGTTTGTTGGTTTGTTTTGGCATTTACTAGATAGCATCTTAAAATTAACCTGTCACCATGCTGAAAACAGAGAAAAGTTAAAAATAAACAAAATAGTCAAATGACAAATGATATTGGAAGAGGAAATCAAAATAAAGGAATACTAATGTCACAGAATTCAAAATGCTGCACTATTATTAACACATTCCATATTATTAACACATTTCCACATCAAGGAGTGGTGTTTTACTGCCACCAACAGGACAACAGGCATTCCTTCATGGAAGTTACAAAACTAATCAAATGTGCAAAAATCATTGCAAATCCAAAAGAATGTTTATGAATTGTTTCTTTTTGGTCTTTAGACTTCTAATTTTGTAACCCGAATGTTAACTGCAGAAACTACAATCCTAACTTCAGTCCTTCCTTATGTCACTAGTTTCAGGAACAGAAATAAGAACTTTTCACCCAAGTTGGTGGATCAAAGACTAGGCAGAACTGAAATCCATTTTCCAGTTTCAAGGTGTTTTGGTCTTCACTTCTCCTTTGAGCCTATACAGTATTCAGATAAGGCCCATAGGGAGAGAAGCAGGTAGAACCTCTTGAGTAGGAAATGGTCCTTCTTTCCAATGTTAGCAGACAGAGAAGGGGAAATTGTACTTTGAAAGATCAAAGGAATGCTTACCTAACCAACATGGTGCTAAATAATAACTGGGTTTTTCTTTCAACCTCTAAGTAGAACCATACTATAATAACAGGTTTTTTTTTTACTCTCCTAAATATATAGGCCTTAATTCTGGAATGGTTTTTGTTTCTCTACTAAACCTTTTTTCCCTATTCCTCTTCTGTCATTTGAGGATACTATCAGTGGATGAGTTATGCCTAATAAATTAAGTTTTACGGTTCGAGCGACGCTCAGCAATCCAATGGGAATTAGCTGAATCGTAATGCACACTCCAACACAAATGCCTCTTTTATTTTCCTTTTCAAGAAGCTCCCTAACACCCCTCAGGAAACTACCAATAATTCTCACGGGCCTCACTGAGCACCTGCTACAATCCTAAAAACAAGCACAGAGATGCAGGTGCACGGAGACAAAGCAGACAAATTAGCAACTGCTGACAACGGAAATGAGGACTATCGTTTTCCAAGGGTGACTGTGAACGCTTGCTCTAACTGCAGATGTGTTTTCTCTTCCCCCCCTCTTCGTTTCCTCACCACATTGTTTGGATAATTTAATTCTGAATGTTTGATCACAATGTACTAGATGCTTAGCTGCACACTGGATTACCTGAGGAGTTTTTAAAAATACTGATGCTTGGGTCCCACTTAGATATTCCAATGAAATTGGTCTGGGGTACAATTCAGGCATCAGAAAATTTCAAAAGCTGATTCTAATATACAGTGAAGGCTGAGACTCCCCTATCTAAGCAGCACATGAGTATTCCTATCCTTTTGATTGTGTAACTGCCTGCATCAGAGTCTGGGGGAAGAGGAGGAGGCATTTAGGAATATTTACTTTAAACAAACTCCTTGAGATTTAGATGATTCTTAACTACATGAATGGTTAAGAATAACTTTGAATTCTATTGCTCTAGGGACTTACAATATTGTGACATAACTAAAATAAATTGGGACAGTCTCATTTTGTAGACTAATAGGTAGATTTTCTTTGGAGGAAGATGGAAGTGAGAGGAAGATATTTGCTATTGTGCATTAAGAGAGCTGTCAGATACTACTTTAAACAACTTAAAGGGTCTATGTCTCTACTGGTATATCCCTATCATAAAACACAGTGCCTGGCTCCTAACTGATGGTAAAAAGTCATTTGCTGAATGAACAAAGGAATGAATGTTAATACGCAATGCATTTCACGCATGAGGAGAGTTTTGAGTAGGGAATGGTAGATGAGTTAGTGGATAGCAAGAGGAAGATGACAAAATGGAAAGGTTATTGAAGGTCCTAAAAAGGAATGGTGGGAGGTTATTTTAGTTGTGGAAGAGGCACTGAACAAGTAAGCAGAAGAAGCAGGATGGGACACACAGAGCATGGCTTATGGGAAAGCTCTTGGCCCAGGGCTGGCACCGTCACTGGAAGGTTTGGATAGCAGCCAAAATGACGAATTCTATTTCTCCTATGGAATTCCAGACAGATTCCTGGAAGAAAGATTCAGAGACACAGAAACCAGGTCTGCAGTAGCGACCTACTGATATGAGGAAAGGTTAGGTAAGGAAAGTTTAACTGTAAGTTTAGCTATAATACCCTGCCTCACACCATGTATAAAAATTAACTGAAAATACATTAAAGACTCAAATATAAGAGTTATAATTATAAAACCCTTAGAAGAAAGAATTTTTGTGATCTTAGGTTAGGAAATAGTTCCTTAGATATAACACCAAAAGTACAAGCAACAATAGAAAAAATAAACTGGACTTTATCAAAATTAAAGTGTTTCAAAGGACATAATCAAGAAAATGAAAAAACAATCCACAAAATGGGAGCAAATATTTGGAATATATAAAGAACTGTTGGCTGGGCACTGTGGCTCATGCCTATAATTCTAGCATTCTGGGAGGCCAAGGCAGGAGTATTTCTTGAGCTCAGGAGTTCAAGACCAGCCTGAGCAAGAGTGAGACCTCATCTCTACTTAAAACAGAAAAATTAGCCAGGCATCATGGCATGCCTGTAGTCCCAGCTACTCAGGAGGCTGAAGCAAGAGGATCTCTTGAGCCCAGGAGTTTCAGGTTGCAGCGAGTTATGCACCGCACTCTACCCAAGGCAACAGCAAGACTCTGTCTCAAAAAAAAAAAGAAGAAGAAGAAAAAAAAAGAACTGTTATAATACAACAATAAAAATACAGGTAATACAAGTAACCCAATTAGAAAGTGGGCAAAGGATCTGAATAGCCATTTCTCCAAAGAAGATATACAAATGGCCAAAACAAGCACAGCAAAAAATATTTAACATCATTAGACATCAGGGGAATGCAAATCAAAACCACAACAAGATGCCGATTCATGCCCACTAGGGTTTCTATAACACACACACACACACACAAAAGGTAGACAATGGCAAGTGTTGGCAAGGGTGTGGAGGAATCAGAACCTCCACTATTTTAATCATCATTCACCCTGTCGATGTGGGAGGAATTCCTGCCCTAGAGTTTTGGGGATGGTTAAACACACCCAACACTGGACCGATGAGATGAACAGCAGACTGTTAGTCACATATATTCACAGTCCCAAGGGATGGAAGCATCATGCAGGGGTTACATTCAAGAACAGAGTGAACAATAAAGGGCTGCAGGAGGCAGGCTTTGCAGTATCAAGAGAGTGGGATACCCTCTGGTCCCCACAAGAGGATGTGACTAGCCTGTTTGAATAGTAATGCAGGCTGGCAGGGAACTGAAACCTGCTACTCAGGGATAAGAAAGAACAGTGCTGCCGGTGCGGTGGTGTGGGCCTGTAGTCCCAGCTACTCCGAAGGCTGAGGCAGGAGGATCCCTTGTGTCCGGGAGTCTGAGCCTGTAGTGTGCTATGATTGCACCTGCACTCCATCCTGGGCAAGGCCTTGTCTCTGAAGAAAAAACAGTCCCTCATCCTTTTGACAGGAGGGTCGCTTGGCTAGTGAACCTTACCTGCAAGCGAAGCGAGGAGGGGACCTTCCAGTTAGGCCATTTGGGGGCTTTCTGGTTTCCCACAGATGTCAAGGCTGCATATAACACTGAGCTTTAACTTTAGGCCTTATACCATACGTATACATCGCCAGTGGAAATGCAACGGTGCAGCTGCTTTGGAAAACAGCTTGGCAGTTCCTCTATAAGTTAAACACAGAACTACCACATGATCCAGCGATTCTGCTCCTAGGTATATACCCAAGAGAACTGAAAATGTATGTTCACAAAAAAACTTGTAAACACATTTCATAGTAGCATTGTTCATAATAGTCAAAA
This sequence comes from Propithecus coquereli, assembly GCF_000956105.1. Classification (NCBI taxonomy): domain Eukaryota; kingdom Metazoa; phylum Chordata; class Mammalia; order Primates; family Indriidae; genus Propithecus; species Propithecus coquereli. Next base: position 7,758,071 of record NW_012151507.1, on the reverse strand, counting down.
AACGGAAACAACCCAAATGTTCATCGACTGATGAAGTAAAATGTGGCATATCTATACAATAGACTATTACCTGGCAACACAAAGCAATGAAGAACTGATACATGCTACAACATTGATAAACCTTGAAAACGTTATGCTAAGTGGAAGAAGCCACTCACAAAACGCCACTTACCACATGATCCCATCTATGTAAATGTTCAGAATAGGTAAATCCATAGAGACAGAAGGTAGATTAGTAGGTGCCAGGTCATGACAGGATGGGGAAATGGGAAATGAATACTGTGGTTATAAGGTTTCTCTTTGGGGTTAGGAAAACGTTCTAGAATTAGAAAATGGTGACAGGTGCACAAGTTTGTGACTATGTTAAAAACCACTGAATTGTATACTTAAAAGAGTAAATTTTATGATGTATGCATTATGGCTCAATAATAAAAATAAAAGAAGTAAAATACTGGTAACTAGAGCAATTAATTTCAAAGGCTTTAAAAAGCAAAGGAGACCTGGGTTGAAAATAAGCCACCTCCCTGGCAGAATTCTTGTTCCCACACACTCATTAGGAAGTGAGGAAGAGTAAAGCCTTTGCTTCTGAATTTGACCGTTGAGTCAAGTCAGTCAGTCAATAAACATTTATGAAGTGCCTACTATGTGCCAGGCACTGCAATACAAAGGCGCCATTAGTGGGCACGTCCCATAGAGAGGTTAACTACAGTGAGGAAGACAAAACCAGCCAACCAGCCAACCAACCATTTATTCGTGTGTCGATCCCGGGTGTGCAAGGGCTGTCAAGCAGCGGTATTGGGGGGACCTATGGTTTCACTGCACGATCTAGGTTCGAGGCAGGCACGGAGGGCTCCTCTAAGGCAGTCACTGATGCTACAGCTGAAGTGGAAATAAGCTTTTGAAGAGAAGGAGAAAGCGTGTTCCTGACAGAGGGAACCGGCACCAGTGATGGCTCTTAGGTAGAAGAGAGACCGGCATGTCGGGAAAGCCTGAGAGAAGTGCATTTGCCTTGACTGAGAAAGAGCGAGAAGGCGGAGTTGAGGAAGGAGAGGTAAACCGGGCCGGATCATGAAAACCGCGCTGCGTAGGCTGTATTAAATTGTCAACTTCGTCCTAAGAGCAATGGGAGACCTGTGAAGGATTTTAAGCAACGGGACAGGTTACTTCTCTGACCCCATCTCCCACTGCCCTTCCCTCCCTCCTTGCTCCAGTCTTCCTGGCCTCCTTCTGTCCTTCCACACCCAGTCACACCCCCAGCACAGAGGCTCTCACTGCCTTCCACACTTGTCCAAATCTCACGTCTGGGTGGGGCCTAACCCAACTACCCTAATTAACACTGCAACCCACTCACAACTCCTATTCACCTGCTGTACTTTTCCTTCTCCCCATAACATGATAACTTCTAATATATCATATTTAAATATTTATTATGCTTATTGTTTATTAACTGGCTCCTGCTAGAGCATGACGTAATTTCCATGGAGGCAAGTATCTTTGTTACTTTAGTTCGCTGATCTGTTCGAGCACATAGAATAGCATCTGTCTCCAAATAGCGTTCAGTAAATATTGTTGAATAATGAATAATAAAATCTGTTTTAAAAAGACTACTCTGGTGGCAATGTGGGAATGGACTTGCTAATGGTTAAGAGTAGATGGAGCAAGAGCAGTTACCCACTTCTCTGGGCTCCCCTGCTAACATCCAAATCCAAGCCACTATCTTCTCTTACCTACCTCCTTCATAGACCTCAGCATGATCTGAAATAATCACATTCATTTATGTGTTTAATTATGATCTTTCTTTCATCAGAATGTAAGCTCCATGAAAGCAGTCCTTGTTACTACTTTATCTCTAGTTCCCAGAACAGTCCCTGGCACTTAGTAGGTGTTCAGTATGGCTGAAGAGGTCACTGCAATAATGCAGGTTAGAAAATTTGGTAGTCTTAACTACCGAAGTAAGAATAGGAGAAGAGTGGGAAGATGAAAAAATTCTCAAGAAGTGGAATCCACAGGAATTGGCAACTTAGGAGATATGGGGTATTAAGAAAAGAAAAGAGTTAACGATAACCTTCAGGTTTCTGGTTTGAGCAGGTGGGCAGTGCCTTTACTGAAGTGAAGGTTATTGGAGGAAGAGTACATTGGGGAGGGCTCACGAGTTCAGTCTTGACTTTTTATTGTCTGTGAAACATCTACGCAGACATGTTAAGTCTACGGCCAAATATTTGGGTCTGGACTAAATATGAAGATGGGAGTAAACATTTATAGATGAAGCCAGGGTAACTCACAGGGTCAGCCAGGGAGAAGCAATACGAAACTTACCAGAGTCAGAGCTCTGTAGAACTTCAAGTTAATGGCTAGGAAAAAAGGAGTGAGGAAAGGAAAATGAAAAGTAGTAGACAGAGAGATAAAAGATATGGCAGAAGCCAAGGGAAGATTTTTTTTTAAAAGAAAGACCAGTTGCAGTGGCTCTTGCCTGTAACCCCAGTATTGGGAGGTTGAGGCAGGAGGACCACCTGAGGCCAGGATTTTGAGGTTATAGTGATCTGTGACTGTGCCACTGCACTCCAGCTTGGGCAAGAGAGTGAGACCCTATCTCAAAAAAAAAAAAAGAAGAAAAGAAAAAAGAAAGTGTTACGTGTCTATGTCGTTATACTGTTCTGACAACTGTTGGGGGATTAAGATAAACATGGAAAGATGTCCATAGATTTTATTAGTGACTTCATCAAAACAGCTTCAATGGAATGGTAAGGAAAAAACACAGTGAAGGGGGATGAAAAGCCAAAAACATCAAAGATGTACTTCAGAACTTTTATATAATATACAAAGCCCCTCTAAGCTAAGAGAAGGCCTATTCTTCCAAAATTTAGCCATAATCATCTGGCTTCCCTAAAAGAACTGAATGTTCCCAAACACAAGAAATTAATACTGGACTCTTCAAAACAGTCTGAAGAGTTTTATTTATTTACAATGAAACAAATTACTATAATAATTACTTTTAAACTGCTGTGTTTTACAACTTGTTTTCAATGTCCATAAAAGTTCCTGTTTAGAAATTCTGGTTTTTGAAGAGTATGGGAGAATATACTCTCGTTGCTGGTAGAGAAGAATTTTGTGATACGTATCAAAAATTAAAATGTGATCACAGTTTGATCTAGTAATTCCGTTTCTATAAACTTATCCAAAAGATATTAGACAAGTATGCAAAGATGAAAGTTTAAGGATGTTTGCTGCAGTTTTGTTTAACAGGAAAGTCTAGAAACAAATGTCCATAAAAATTAAATGTATAATTGGTTAAATAAATTATGGTACATAATAGGATAAAAAATAGTCATTAAAAAGGATAAGGAAGTACTATGTCTAACAATAGCACCTGGGTGCACTGTAGTACTTGAGTTCTAAGCACCAATCGTATATTAACTCATTAAACCCTAACAAAAATCCTATGAGACAAATATTACTAATATCCCGCATTTAACAAATGGAGAACTGTAATTTACTTAAGATCTTTGAAAAAACTGTTGGAGATAGAATTTGAACTTAAGTAGTCTGGCTCCAGTGTCCACATGCTTTTAACTACTGCATGTGTGTAGTAACATGGAAAAATATTTGTGACATATTAAATGAAAAAGAGTATTCGTCAATAGCATTGTTTGAAAAAAAATATGTTCATCTTTTTATACTGTTTTTTTTTGTTGGATTTCTCTGCCATTTCCTCATCTTCTTGTCTGTAATACTCAAACCCTCATTAAAAAATATAGATACATACATCTGTATATAGATCAGTAATGCATATTTACATATTCATAGACTAAAGCATGGGGGGAAGATTTTATACCAAATTTTTATTATGGTTATCCCTAGGGATGGGATGAAGAGTGGGTGTTTTTTATCTCTGTAATGTTTATATCCACACATAAGACACAAAATGAACATATAATACTTGGGGAAGGAGGGAGAAAAACATTCTGTCCCTTGCTTTTAATCACAGTCAGAAAGCACAGAATATATTTTGATCAAAAAATTTCTCTGCCCACCATGAAGTGGTTAAGACAAATGCCGACTAATCTAGCTCCAATCTATTAAATGAATTATGCTGTAACTACTCAATGTTTCATATAATAAATAAAATAGATTTGGGAGATTATGTCTGACCTACTTACTGGACACTAAGTAATTTGATAGTGCTACCTAGTATAGGGAATCATTCTTTTAGCACAACAGCTTTCTAGCTAACTGGCAGGCTATCACTAACCCAAAAGAAGTAGGTCCCACTCAGAAAGCTGGTGTCTTTAAACCAAACTGAGAAACAGAGACATTCGTCCCATGTCTATGCTGTCAAAAAAATTGTAAGTCCAGCTTTGATTTATAAACGGACAAAAGACTTTGGCAATCTTGGGTCTCAGTTCTCTCAAATTATCATCTGGGTGGGGGAGAATCAGACGTTTTTCTCTGGCTAGCACGATTTACTAGTCTACAAGTAACACCTGGGCATTTAATGTTTCTTAATGAGATAACCTATGTTAGTACTTAGCACAGACTAAATGCTCAAGAAATGTTAGGTCTCTCTGGGAGTCCCCTGTTCACAACAAATGCTTCTAATACAGAGAAATCTAAAATCCCTCTGTAGCTAGACTGAAAATCACTTAAGCTAGGTTCATAAGCACTTTGAACTTCCCAGGTTTTATTTTTATATATTCTTTATTTTTTAGAGACGAGGTCTCCCTGCGTTGCCCAGGCTGGAGTGCAGTGGCTATTCACAGGCATGATCACGGTGCACTGCAGCCTCGAACTCCTGGCCTCAGGCGAGCTTCTGGTCTCAGCCTCCAGAGTAGCCGGGACTACAGGTGCATGCCACTGCCCTTGGCTTTTTATTTTGATATGAAGAAATATACATTATTTTATCTGGTATACCAGATTAAAGCTGAAAGTTAGTCACTGTCATATGTGTTTGGCTGTTCTTTTTTCTAGGTGGGGGCAATGAGATCATTGGAGTACACTTCAGTTCAGCCCTATATACACTGTCTCTGTGTGAGGTCGGCTTCAGAATTCATACAAGGAAGTTAAATATAGGCCACTAGTGGTGAGAAGGCTCTCCTTTTATCTTCTCTAATGAGTCAAATTCTCCAAGATGATAGAAGGGTGTCCATGGACTGCTAGAGAAGATACAAAAAGCCTCTCTGCCCAGTGGCCAGAGAATGTCCTCTGCACAGGCCTTGTCTGGGTTAACACAGCCAAAATAAATGACAATACAACCAAGCCAACATGCCAATCAAGAAGATAACTAACCGACATATGCAGTATCAAGCTGACACAGACTATGAGCCTGATATCTGGAGAGGTGGTCATGGGTCACCCGAGAGATTAACTAAGCATGGGGTGAGAGCACCAGTAAAGATGGGTCACAAAGAAATGAAGAAAGGTATTTTGGGAAACATGTAATATCCAAGAGTTTTTTAAAAAACAGATATGACAGGAAAAATCAGATCTTTGTTGGACTTCGCTTACACTTACTTTATTGTTTAGTATTGTTTTTAGTCTGAATTACATAATATCGTTGATGCTCAGGCATTCCAGAAGTCTCATTCCAGCCTTGTGGAGAGGGCATGTTAGAGAGCTTTCGGTTTTGATTTGTTTCAACGAAAGAAAAAAAAAATTCTAGAAGTCAAGATCCATGATTTCATTAAAAGACATAAGCAAATATGTTTATTTTATTTAAAATACTTTAAATATTTTCCTAACTTCTAAAATAACTTTAGGATAAGAATTGTTCCTATGTAAATACCAAATGGTTTAATGAATAAAGCGCATTTTACGGACTTCACAAGAAGCCAATGTTTACCAGAATAAAAGATGAGGGGCAGCAACCCGTTTCTTGAGTTGCAGAGGGCCCATGCTATTTCATGCTTTTGTTTAGAATCAAGTTATGCTAATGTTAAGTATCAAGGCTCTCCTAAGATACAAAGAGGCCCTGCTATGATATCAAGTCATCATCTTTTGAGGGACTGGGAAGAATGATGGGGTATCTAGGAACACATTATGAGTTACCTTGTGAATAACAATAGTCACAATAATGACAGCTGACATTTACCAGGCAGTAGAATTTTCCAGACACTACATTAAGGACTTTTATGTATCATCCTATTTAACGCTTTTAACAATCCCATAAATTAGTTTCTATTATTATCTCAAAACTCAGACTCTGAGCACTTAATCTGCCTTAAAGTCAAACAGTAGGGCTGAAATTAGAACCAAATCTGTCTGAGTCCAGTGTCTGCAATTTTAACCACTATGTCATACTGAGGGACGGGTAAGCTTGTATCTTTTTATAAACAAGGAAATCACTGCCTTTAATAACAGAATGTCTTCTTTGATTGAAGGCCAAGAACTGACTGGGTTATTTTCACCAACTCTGTAGCATATGTCTTGCTGTTACCACGCTGTTAAAGCTGTATTAACACGCTGATATAAAATCCAACAAGGTAATTATAATTGAACTCTAAAGTGTCTTATAAATTTCCAGCTAGCAGGGAAATAACTGCAAATTGAAATGTAGCAGTTTCCTTTTTAGTCAGTATATTATAGAAGCTTTTTAATAATTCAATTACATGTTTAGGTACCTCCAGGGATATTATTAGAGTAAAAAATGTTTTAAGCAAAAAGCTGGCATCATTTTGACAGAAAACACATTTTAATTTTTCTCTTATATCGTCCAACTCATACGAATAAAAGAGATCTTTTATATTACTGAAAGAAGTGCCACAGTAACAAAATTAAATAGATTATAAGAAAAAAAAACTCCAAATAACAACAAACAAGGATGAGAAGTTGGGGAGAGGATCAGAGTTTCTCAGAGAAGTCATCTTTTTTTTGTGTTCAAGAACCTAGAACGAATCAAAGGCTGTAAATTGAATTATTCCAGTCCCAAGGGCAAAGAGGTAAGATAGTTTGGTAACTTAAAATAAAAATAGTCTTACCTTTAGGAGAGCCAAGGCTACGTGAAAGATTATGTTCAAACCCTGAAATAGAAAAAGGAAGTGAAAATCAATACTGTAACATCTAGTACTATTTTATTAAGTATTTTCCCAAGACTTTCATATATCTTTAATAAAATTCCTAATTATTTTCATCTTCACATACAATAATAAACCATGAAGTTTTTTAAAAGGTATTTTCCTTCTCTGAGTGGCTTATTGCAAATTTTAGGTGCTATTTATTCAATGTTCACATACAATTATCATTTTTAAAATAAGTTATTTTCTTTCAATCCATTTCTGGATTATTTGCACGTGTCTAAGGTTTGTGAAAGTCAAGTTCCTTGCTCAAGCTGGCAGAATGATGCAGACGTCTAAAATTATTTGTTGAAATTCCTAATCCTAGTCTGGACTTCTGGATGCTACAGTTAAATTGGCAGTGGCAGACAAAACAAAACAAAACAAGACAAATAGTGTCGCTGATGAGTGGCACAGATTGCATAAGAGGAGTTGTAGCGCACTGTATTTCTACTACTGTTCTTATTTTTTTGTTACTTGTCTTAGTGCTTATTTCAAGTATTATTTATACAACTAGAGGTGGTAATCAGGGGGTTATCTGCCAGACTTCCTTTTCCTTTTCTTTCCCGAAAACCAGAGCAATATTTCTTTAGGAATAAACAAACTAATCAGTTCCTTAAGAAGCCATGTTGCAACTGAATTTTGAAATCTGGGTTCAGCCCACTGCCTCTGAAAGAGATGTTGAGCTATTAAATTCAAGAGACGGTGAATCTTATATGATCAAGACAACAGAATCAGAAATAAGGTTGCCACAAAATGTGCTGTTTCCTTGCCACGCAAGTCGTCATGCACGAGAAGAAAGATCTTTCAAGCATGAGTTAGCATCTCCCATAAATTCAGGGTCTGTTTAATGTGTCCTCTTCATCTTGGTCACAGAATCTGCCTTTTGGATATGAAGCCGTGTCAAATGTATCATGCAAAAAACTTATAACAAACTCATGATTTTCTGTCTCCAAAACTGCTCCGGAAGTGAAGGTTAGGCCTAGATACTTAGAGTGCATTCCTGTTATGGTTTGCTAATGTATCCTTTCACGTTCAGATACCAGAAATATGACATAATGGTGGAAGGGATGAATGAGGAACACAAAATATTTGGTTGGTTAAAATATAAACCAAATATTTTTGGTTTGGGGTTTATGCAGCTAATTCTTTAAAAAACCAAAAGCAGTTGGAAGTAAGTATAATCAGGCCAGAAAACAAAAACAAATTGACATTGGTCATCACCATACCAAGCAAGGATCCTAGACTGGTTTTGATTACAATTTACCAATTAGAGAAAATAAAGGAGACTACTGTAGGTCAAAAAACTTGGGTTACAATTAAACAAAATTAACTTTCTTAATCTAAATTTGAGTTCTCACCCACTAGCTGCTGCCCGCCTGCCACAAAAATGTGCAGGCTAAGATATAAAAGACCTGCTGTCCTGCCCTCACCTTCTGTCCACCCCGTATCACAACTGCTAGTCAGCAGCGAATTCTCACAACCTGAGTGTTTATCAACCTGCCATCGGGACTAAATCTCCCATGTCTCCAGGTCTTGTTTTCAGTCACTGCTCAAAATGTAAGCCTCTCTTATCTCTAGTTTTCTGATTTTCATAACGCTCTGGTCCTTTCTCCTAAGCCAGCTTCCCACTCCTCCTCTCCTTCCCAAATCCTTTCATGTTACTCTTTGGAAACTCCACTCCATGTTCAACCAACTTAGCTGTATTCTCAACCTCCCTGTCAAATGTTTCCCCACAACTCTCTACGTTCACAGGAATAGTGAAATCTCATTCATTCTCCTAACAACCTGTACTATGATTCTCATTTTTCAGAATATGAATGTGACTAGCCCAGGGTTATATTAATAGATGTGATTAGTAGCAGGCTGGGGGGATCAGCCCTCAAACCTCCTGATGTTTAGTCTAGTGACATTTTCACCACAGAGTACTGACGTAAGATACATACTAGGTGCTTATTTGATGACCAAATGATTAAACTATATTAGCTACACCAAATTTTCCAGGATTGATTTTTTCCCCCTATGGACCCAACTAGAGCAATTTGTGGAATCATCATTAAATTACAGTAAGGACTCCTTTTCTACTCTTATCTCAAAATCAAACCACTAGACAATTGAGGTATACAAAACACGAACAAGAACTTAGAAGTAAAAAAAAGTAAAGATCTCTAAACATCCAAAATAGCTTTCACAAACACCAAAAGAAAACTTTGTTTGTTCAACCTTTTTTTCTTTTGAGACAGGGTCTCACTCTGTTGCCTGGAATAGAGTATGGTGGCATCATCACAGCTCACAGCAACCTCAAATTCCTGGGCTCAAGCAGTCCTCCTGTCTCAGCCTCCCGAGTAGCTGGGACTATCAGTGTGCACCCCCGCGTGTGGCTAATTTTTCTATTTTTTGTAGAGATGGGGTCTTGCTCTTGCTCAGGCGGTCTTGAACTCCTGGCCTCACCAAGCGTCCTGTCATGACCTCCCAGAGCGCTAGGATTACAGGTGTGAGCCACGGCACCTGGCCCAAATTTTTATTTTACACATACTTCTAATTGGTTTGGTGATATGATTTTAGAGTTTATAGATATTAGAAGTAGCAAACTATAAGACAAAGTATGTGCTACATGGGGTTAGGGATAGATAGGCTGTGGAAACAGTTGTCAGAATTAAAATATTAGATCTCACAGACCTAGGAGATATATTTTTTAAAAAACCAATAAAACGCATAGCTATCTTAGCCCACTTGGGGGAGCCAACAACCCTCCAATTATCAATAATGATAATCCAGCAACATTAGTGAATTACGAATTACATCATATTAAAATACTGTGCTTAAGAAGGAAGCAGAGCGTGTGTTTTAAATGAAAATGTTTTCAAAAATTTAAATTTTTGGAAGCTAAAGAAGAAACTTTCAGTTACCAGAAGAATTTATATTTAATATATGTAAATTCTTTAAACAAGTTCACAATAGTAAGGTTTTACTATATCTGCTTATATGAAGTTCTAGACTTTACTCATAAAAATCAAGACAAGTGAAGACTTCATAAGCCTTAGACTAAAGTAGACCAGAGTGGCCAGACTATGCAAACAAATAAGATACTTACAGACATCTGAGTTGTTGGAAATCAGGAAAAACTTGTTATTCTATCAAGTTATTTTTTGCACTACAAAATGTATCCTGATTTCCTAAGAGGACAGTAAAGGAAGTAACCTTAGTTAGATATTTTAAAATATTTTTTCTTTTAAATAAGACTTATTTTTATTTAGAAATATAATTAGAGGTGTCATTAAATTATAGGAAGCTTCCACAGAGCAGCTGTCGGTCAGTTTAAAAGTGGGGCACTACAAGTAGGCTGGTTTCAGAATGATAACATGAGTGCAAGCAATGGGGCCTCAGCACAGCCTCCTAGCCAACGAGATGCAAATGCTAAGAGAACCACTCTTCACTCTTCTAAGCCACCATTAATGCTACTTTATTTTTCACCTCCTTTTCCACAATCCAAACTCTGCTTATTTGAGTTGAAATATATTTTTTTGAAATGTATTTTTAAAAGCAAAAGATGTCATACATTTTCAAGATGTGTCCCCTTTTTAGGAATATGTAATCTCTAGCAATTTGTTTGTTATTGAGGGGTAAACAAGTGTACCTAGTATGAGTCAAAGGGCTGAAAATTTGGAGAATTATTAAGAGTGAAACAAAAAACAAGTAATATGCTATGTCCACTTATTCTTTATAATACAAGGTCTAACTCCAAGTGCAAAATAATAAATAAGAGCCAGCATCCACAGAGCATGATCTGAATTAATTACATTAAAAGCGTGTCCTTATTTCATCCCACAACAACCCTAAATTCTATTTTACACCCAAGGATATTAAGATTTAGAGAAAACAGAGTAAATTTTCTAAGTCACACAGCTAGTAAGTGCAGATCTAGTAACCTAAGTAGCCTAATTCTAAAAGTCATATTCTAAATCACTAAGTTAGAGAGGATAGCTCAATGAATAGGTGAATGAATGAATAAATCCCTTATCTGGATATTATTTAATGTGTCCTCTAATTCCTAAAGGATTAAAGTGATTCCTTCCATTTATAAAGGCAAGTAAATTTTGAGAGCAGAGAGTTGAAAGAGAACAAATGGTGACTTCTACCAAAACTAAATTCTATTATTTGTCTCCATATTGAAAACACTCACAAAAAGTAGGTGACTGCTTGTAGGATACGAGGCAATAAAAACCCAGCTTGCTGTGGAAAGAAAGGGTCACCACTTCCTCCAGTGACGACAGACTGAGATCAGCCTTGCACGCATGAAGAAGTGGCTCCTTAACCGATTTGGATATTGCTATTTCAAAATGCAGTCACAGTCTGGCAACATCTTTGCTTTATAGAACACCTACGGGTAATTGCCCCAAATTGAATAATTGCTCCAAAGTGTAGATCATGGTGTTCCTGGGTAGGCCAATGATTGAGCACCCACAATCTTGCATAAAATGAAGGCTGACAGTAGAGGACTCACTGAAATGAAGTCACTGAACATTTTGGCTCTGATGAGCAGGCAGTCGTGGGTTCAGAAGGAGCTGACAGATTGCGTGAGATGCTGTCAAAAACTATGCTGACAGCACTGAACAAAGGATGAAAATGTAGTGTCACAAAGTACCAAGTGTGCATCAGCACCAGGGTCCTTAAGGATCAAAATAAAAGGGAAACAATGGAAATCCTAACAACAAGGCATTAACCAAAATTATCAACCATCAAAGCAAAAGTGGCCAGAGTAGATGGAGCAGGCTCACAGAGCTGGAGGAAATGGGGTGCTACCCTTTCTGACCCACACAAATCAGGACACACCATCCCAGGAAGAGGTAATTACCAAATGAGATAGCATATAAAAAGCATATCAATGAATTGAGTATTTGGTAAGAATTCAATGAACGTTAGCAATTATTACTAGGTTCATGTATTTACTGCCTACTACGTCCAGTATTTTATATATATTTTTCCCTTAATCCTCAACAGTTCTACAGCATATGTGTTACTGCCACCATTTGAGAGGCGAAGAAACTGAGGCTCACAGACATCCCACTGTTAGTAAATGGTAAAGCCAGAACTATAACTTAGGTCTGTTAGTCTGAAACAAATCCATGCTTTTTTCACAAATTCCATCTCGACTCTAATTCACTGAAACTTTGGTTAGATATTTGTGATGGATTAAAGGTAGTCACAATTCTTTGACGCTCCTCCCATTGAGAGCTGGAGGTCTCTGTCCTCTGCTATGAGTCTGGGCAGACTACGTTATAGCTTTTACCAACAGAATACGGTAGAAGTGATGACATGCCAGTTTCTGGGCCCAGGCCTTAAGAGAGTGACAGCTTCCATGTCCCATCTCTTGGAGCACTCACTCTTAGCAGCCAGCCACCATATAAGAAGTGCAATTATACCTAGACGCCCAGGCTCTAAAAATCCAAGCAATAACAAGAGGGCTTGGAGGACCAGACGTCATCAGGAAGGAAGACTAAGGTTCACCAAGGTGCTGGATATGTGAGTGAAGAAGTCGTCTTGGAAGTGAATTAGGTAGTCTAGCTGACACCATGTGGATCACAGACGAACCATACAGTAGAACTCTTCCCAAATCCCTGACTTAGGAGATTGTGAGCAAAACAAATGGCTGTTTAATTTTAATTTTTTTTTCATTTTGAAATGATTTCAGATTTAGAAAAAATTTGCAAAAATAGTACCAAGAATTTCTGCATATCCTTCACTCAGTGTCACCAAATGTTAACAACTTGTACAACCACAGTACCATGATGAAAACCAAGAAATTAGTACTAAAAGTTTATCGAATGCCTTGCTAATGTCCTTTTTCTGGTCCAGGGTGCAATCCTGGATCAGACATTGGATTTAGCTGTCATGTCTTCTTAGTCTCCTTTCATCTGGGACAGTTCTCAGTCCTTATCTTTCATGATCTTGACACTTTTGAGGAGTGATGGCCAATTACTTTATAAAATGTCCCTCAATTTGATTTGCCTGATGTTCCCTTATGATTAAATTTAGACTATATATTTTGGGCACAAATACCACGGAAGCAAGGTTGTGCCCTTCTCAGCGCGTCCTATCAGGAGGCTACGTGACATCAGTGTGTCTCACTATAAAATCACTGCTTTAAAGCCACTCAGTTTTCATGTAGCTTGTCATGTACAACAAGTCACAGGCAACCAGAACAGAATCCCTTTAGCTTCTCTTTGATAAATTTCTTACTTCTGTGATCTGTCAAGTAATGCATTTTTTTTTAAAGACAAAAGGTGAAAGTGACAGATAATTAGAAATACTGGCTGCTCTTAAATATATCTTCTATAGCAAAAATATTGTAACATATTAGCCAAAAAGGCTTTTACCTTATTCTTCTTCTCATATTTTAAGCTCTTTGAAAGTTCAGTCTTTTAGGATAGTCTTTTAGGATAGTCTTTTAAATAGTGGAGTTTGACGGAGTAACCAGTAAAATGATGTGATATTTGGGGTTTGGGTTTTGTTTCTGACGTCCACTAGAGGTCAGGAGTGCAACACTGAAAATCAAGAAACGGCTTTAGAAAAATCTCACAGGCTCACACAGTAGCCTTGTATATGAATTCACATAAGTCGAGCTGGTTTTTTTTATTGTTAAATTTTTAACTATTATGAGTACATAATAGTTGTATATATCTGTGGAGTACATGTGTGTTTATCCTAAGTGAAGTATCTAAAGAATGGAAAAACAAACACCACATGTACTCGCTATTAAATTGTGATACACTGCAGATTAGCTTTTATATATTCCATCAGATAATTTGCCAGCACCAGAAACTGTTGAGTGATCACTTTGAAAGTTGTTGAAAATAGGTTACTTGTGTCAAATTTCACAAATGTCTTCAGTGATTTATGTCTGTATGCATATGAGTACATATTTGTATACAGGTGTTATTCTAATACAGTAACAACTGACTTTGAAAATCTACAGAAAATACAATGAAATGAGTTCAGCTTAATAAAAATGCAAATAGAAGATTTGAATGTAATAAAATTTTGACAGATTAATGGTAAAAAACAGCATATGATGAAAGCTAGGCAAAAAATTTTAAGTCTGCAGGTTAATTTTATAAAATTTGTGATAGAAGAGATTTCAGAGATGACAAGCTATCAACATTATTGTCTTAAAAATTCTATTGAAAATTAATTACAAATGTGTTCCCAAATTTTAACATAAATACATATTACCTGGTTCCCCAGAAACCATATTCTTTACTAGAGGAGCCAATGATATACACACTTTTGAAGCTAATAATAATTTTTTAAAATTTGTGATAGAAGAGATTTCAGAGATGACAAGCTATCAATATCATTGTCTTAAAAATTCTATTGAAAATCAATTACAAATGTGTTCCCAAATTTTAACACAAATACATATTACCTGGTTCCCCAGAAACCATATTCTTTACTAGAGGAGCCAATGATATACACACTTTTGAAGCTAATAATAATTTTTTACTATAATCTGAAAATTTAATTGAACTAAAAATGTTACAGAACACACAGAAATGAGACAAACTCTTAAATGTAACAAAATATTCTGAAGGGAAATTGATTTTTCTTGAATACTAACAATATTTGCAGGTTGTTAAAGGTCCTATTCCTATAGCTTTATGATATTCCTCTTCAGGCAAAAAATACAGCAATCACAATAATTTAAGAGAATATATTTCCTATTTCTATTTATCCATTCATACTTCAGAATAAAATCTACAACCTCTGACCAGTGAGCTATAATAATTACCCACTTTTTTAGAAAGCAAAAAGTAAATAAGCTTCTAGTATATTTTCAATTAAGTACTATAATTTATTTAGCAAGCCATTTTCTGTTAATAATTAACTATGATGGAACAAAATATCCATGACTTTGGGTATCATGAAGTATTAATATATTTAGTCACTTGATTGTTTCAGGATATAATTTAGCTCATTCACAATTATGTTAAACTATAAAATAGATGAGGGAGCTTGTTCCTTTATTAGAAGCTGACCAAGGGAAAGGTATCTATTTAAAGGAGGCTGATAATTAAATCACTCGTGCCCAAAGTTCTTTTCCAAGAAACCTTGTCCTCACATCAAGAAATTATATGGAAATCACATATCTGCCTGCCATAGTGAGGAGGAGATGTCAAAAGATGGAAGAATTAGCTCAGTTAATTGGTCTGAGATCTATTAAATAACAAAGAAAAACAAAAACAAAACAAAACAAAAAAACAAGTTAAAAGTGAGAGCTACAACAAAGTAAAGAGACCTAATTAACAAAGAACACTGTAGTAACAGGAATATTGTGATTGCTGCAAAAATTTTATAAAGTCTCTAGAAGCCTGTGAAATTTATTCCCATTTAAACATAGTAAATTAAGACTAATGTTAAACAATCTGGAAGTTCACTATGGAAATTCATTAATACTACACTTTAAACCAAAAGCCTTCGAGCAGGAGTTAGAAGGCCCACACCACAGTTCCATTTCTGCCACCAACTGGCTTAGGTAAGAGTCTTCTCTGTGAGTAAGATTACTAAATAATACAATGAGGAGTACTGGTTAAGAATAAAGGGGGTTTGTTAAAAGTTCATATTCCTTGATCCCACCCTGGAAGATCCGATTCCGTAAGTCTAAGATGGGCATGAATCTCTATTATATATGTTAATGCCTCCCATCCCACTGCACAGATTCTAATGTTAATAATAAGCTAGTGTTGGGAGCCACTGGTTTCTATGTTTTTCAAGAAGAAAAATGTAGAAACATGGGTGTAAGTCAAACTGAGGAGGGCCTTACGCAACACGCAAGCAGGTCTGGATTCCGTGTCCTTATTCCATCGTCACCACTCTGCGGCTGCCATTCTACTTCTGCCCTTGCACCTAATACCGTTGAAACTGCCGGGCTGAATCTCTTCCTGTTTCTCTAACAGGGACTTAATTTCCCATGCTCCTTGTGGCTGGTACCCCCTTTCCTTCCCTCAAATAGCCAATGACCAGGACACAAACTCAGCTCGAGAAAATCACCTCCTTGAGATGTTTCCTGGCTTTCAAACCCGTCGAGGAGATTTACTAATGTCAGCTTGTGTTCCCACCACGCCCTGTCCACACGTCTTCTATTAGGGCTATTGCTACATTCATTTCGTGTCACTTAGTTGTTTATGCATGTCCATTTTTCCCACAAGACAGGAAACCCTTCAGGTCAGGGACCGTGTTTTACCGCTCTAGATAACCTCAGAGCCAATCCAGAGCTGGGCGTATAATAAGTGCTTAATGATTTTTAATTAATTTCAAAACTTAATTTAATTGAGTTGACCCTATTATCTAGATAAGTAAAAATCAGGAAGCTTTCTATTCAAGGGAGAGCAATCCGGCTTTAAGTTTCTTAATGAAAAGAGAAGGATAAAAGGACAAGACACTGTTCTCCCAAATTAAATGAGCTTGCTTTCTTCCCACTTTTTAAAAAATAAAGGCAATAACAAAATGTGGTACATGTTTACCAGGAATATTACTCAGCCATAAAAAAATGGTGGACTAAGACCTCTGTATTAAGCTGGATGAAACCAGAGACCATTCTTTTAAGTGAAGTATCACAAGAATGGAAAAACAAACACCACATATACTCACCATTAAATTTGAACCAATCAAACAACACTTACGTGCACATATGGAAATAAAACTCATCAGAAATCAAGCAGGTGGGAGGGGGGACAAGGGAATGAGTAAATTCACACGTAACATGTACAATGCACACTGTCTGGGTGATGGGCACACTTATAACTTTGACTCAAACTGTACAAAAGCAATTTATGTAACCAAAACGTTTATACTTCCGTAATACTCTGAAATAAAATACAATAATTTAAAAAAATAAAAATAAAGTCTAAACAGACCTACAATATGTGATCCAAAGCAATCTAAAGAATTAGCAGGAAAGACGAAGAATTTTAAACATATAAAATAAGCAAAGATTATCTGTACTACGAATAATCTATTTTATTAAACAGCATGAACAAAGGTCAACCCATGATCTGCCTCCAGCTCTGGTTGACCCATGAGGTAAAGAGAAGTCTTGGCACGTGTCCTCAGTGGGAGAGAAAGTAAGGAGTTCTACAATCCAATATTCAAGAGGCTGAACATCAAGATGCGATATAGCCCATCTCTGATCTTGTTCCTGATTTATGATAAATAGCATTTGACTTTCTCCTAAGAGAAAGTTTCTATCTCCTAACTGAGCTCTGGTTCTGGATTCTAACCTTTGTCTAGCTGCTGTCCTGAGAACCTGCTCAATCCTCCAGGCCTGTTTAGGCCAGAGACCGTATTTTATTCTTTCTAGTCCCCCTTTTTTGGAAATGAGGTCCTGCCTCTAAATCCTGTCCCTTTGGCTGAGGCTTTGAAAAGCTTTACTGGATCGACCTTCCACTCCGAATACTACCGTCTCTGAATAATACTCGATGGTCATCCCCCATCAAGTCCTGTGGCTTTAAATATACAGTATATACTGATGACTCCCAAATTAACATCTTTGGCCTCAGTATCTCCTCTGAACTCCAGACTCATATATTCAACTACCTCAATTTGGATGCCCTAATAGGAATGTGACATGTCTAAATCCAAATTCTTTATTTTCCCCATAAACCTGCTCTTCCTCCAGTCTTTTCCACCTGAGCTAGTGGTAACTGCATTCTTTCAGTTGCTCAAGCAAAAAATGTTGGAGTCATCCTTTCTTCTCTCACAACCCACAACCAATCCATCAGCAAATCTTGTAGGCTTTGCTTGTGAAATACGTCCCAAATTCAACTATTCCTTATCATCCCCACTGCTCCCACCCTAGCTCAAGCCGCCATCACTTCCTGACGTGGATTAATACAACAGCTTCCTGATCTCCTACTCCTACTAGCCCCCATAGCCTAATCTCCATATAGTAGCCAGAGTGACCCTTTTATTTTATTTTATTATTTGTTTTTATTAGAGACGGGTTCTCACTAAGTCACCCAGGCTGGAGTGCAGTGGTTACTCACAGGTGCAATCCCATTACTGATTAGCTCAGGGATTTTGACCTGCTCTGTTTCCAACCTGTGCCAGTTCACCCTCCTTAGGCAACCTGATGGTCCCCTACTCCCAGGAGGTCACCATATTGATGACAAACTCAGTGCGGACACCCAATCGGCATAGCGTGCTTCAGCCCACAATCGGGCTCAAGCGACCCTCCTGCCTCAGCCTCCTAATTAGCCAGGACCACAGGTGTGCGCCACCACACCTGCAGGGTTACTCCTTTAAAAGAGACATCAGGTAATATCATTTCTCTGCCCAATATCCTGCTTTTTAAAAACTTAGATATTAAGCTTCATTAGGTCAGAAACTTGGACTAACTGATTTCCCCAGTGTCTAGAATATCACTTGGCATATAGTGCTAAATAAACAGTTGTCGAATGAATGAATGAAAGGACAGCAAAAGAGGAATGCAGGTAGCACGGTGGGGGCGGGTCGAAAGGTAGAAAGATCAGTCCCACTTGTGTAGACTGGGAAAGGCTTCGCAGAGCAGTGGGTGCCTGAATGGGGTTTTGGGGAATAAACACAAGTTGGTCAAGCTGAAGTGCGGGGAGAAAAGCGGCGCACACCAACAGCACAGCGTTTGCAAAGGCGGAGGAGAACGAGGCAGCCTGCGCGTTCGGGGACTGCGCGACCTGGGCAGACTGCGCCCGAGCAAGCGCTCGTGAGGAGTGAGCCGGAGAGGGAGGCAGGTGCCCCGCTGCTTGCCGGCCACCCCGGCCCCTGCCACTTTTCATGTCTTGGGTCCAGCTGTTATCAGTTCTAGAGATGCCTAGGCAACAGAAAGGAAATATCATTTCCCTTAAAGCCTGACCCCTGCCTGCCTTAGCCCTCTTTGGAGAGGCGGTAGAGGGCGGTGGATTTTGGAGCCAGCCTCCCTAGCTCTGAAACTACTTTCCATCTCTTCCTAACTGCATGACTTAGAGCAAGCTACTCGAACTCTCCCTACCTCAGTTTCCTCATAAACAGCACCCACCTCACAGGGCTGTTGTGAGGATGAAATGAGTTACTACATGTAAAGCACTTAGAATAGCGCCTGACACACAGGTAAGCACTACAGATCCTGACACATTATTATGTTAAAGTCCCCAAAACTGAGCTTCCCAGAATTTTAATTACGAATTTCAGTTACTCGAGATTCCAAGGAATCTGCTACACATTTTGATAAAGGCTGACCCGGACATTCCTTGTTTAACTTCATCAAGAAATATTCTTTTATTTCTCGATCCATTAAATCATATCAATAACTCAGTCTTAAAAATAAAAGCTTAAGTCAATCACTAGGAAATTGATTGGAATACAATAACTAGTATCTTAAGAGAAATACATCAAAGGATTAATACATTTAAAAATGGAGAGAGTGGAGATTTAGTCTTTGGCATTTATTCCTTCATTGCTAGTTGGGTTTTAAAAAATGATTTCAGTAAAGCAGTGTAGAAAGCTTGACTGACAGGTGTCTCACAGTCTCCGTTAGCTAGAGCACGCACGTTCACGGAGCTGGACAGGATCTATGGGGATGCATCCACTCAGGCTTTTGGATGCAAAATCCCAACCACAGGAAACAGATGCTGATAATAAGCAGAGAATTTGAGGAAAATAATCTGGAAGCCAAATATCCCTCTGTTCCGGTGTTTACTAGCTTCCTTGTGTGGATCTGCCTCACAACCAACTACTGCTGCTGCTTTTGCTATAGCGCAAATTTACTTCCCTGTTTCTATCTCCAAAGAAAATGGAGAACAAACTTTTGGTCAAAATTTTTCATGTCAGTTAAGATACTTTTGAAGGTATCCATTTCAAGGTTAAATATTCTTAATTCCTTTAATCTGTCCTCATAGGTTCTGATTTTAATTCTTTTGTTCACCTATGAATTCTCAAGACCTTTAATAAATCTAATAAAAAATAAAATTAGATAGAATTCTGTAGCACAGGTCCAAAGAGTAGAGACTACTATTAAAGAATGACCTTAAAATTGGCCGGGCGCGGTGGCTCACGCCTGTAATCTTAGCACTCTGGGAGGCCAAGGCGGGTGGATCGCTCAAGGTCAGGAGTTCGAGACCAGCCTGAACAAGAGCGAGACCCTGTCTCTACAAAAAAATAGAAAGAAATGATCTGGATAACTAACAATATATATATATAAAATTAGCCGGGCATAGTGGCGCATGCCTGTAGTCCCAGCTACTTGGGAGGCTGAGGCAGAAGGATCGCTTGAGCCCAGGAG
>NW_012151507.1:7734828-7737684 GCF_000956105.1 Propithecus coquereli | reverse complement strand
TGGCTTAGGTAAGAGTCTTCTCTGTGAGTAAGATTACTAAATAATACAATGAGGAGTACTGGTTAAGAATAAAGGGGGTTTGTTAAAAGTTCATATTCCTTGATCCCACCCTGGAAGATCTGATTCCGTAAGTCTAAGATGGGCATGAATCTCTATTATATATGTTAATGCCTCCCACCCCACTGCACAGATTCTAATGTTAATAATAAGCTAGTGTTGGGAGCCACTGGTTTCTATGTTTTTCAAGAAGAAAAATGTAGAAACATGGGTGTAAGTTAAACTGAGGAGGGCCTTACGCAACACGCGAGCAGGTCTGGATTCCGTGTCCTTATTCCATCGTCACCACTCTGCGGCTGCCATTCTACTTCTGCCCTTGCACCTAATACCGTTGAAACTGCCGGGCTGAATCTCTTCCTGTTTCTCTAACAGGGACTTAATTTCCCATGCTCCTTGTGGCTGGTACCCGCTTTCCTTCCCTCAAATAGCCAATGACCAGGACACAAACTCAGCTTGAGAAAATCACCTCCTTGAGATGTTTCCTGGCTTTCAAACCCGTTGAGGAGATTTACTAATGTCAGCTTGTGTTCCCACCACGCCCTGTCCACACGTCTTCTATTAGGGCTATTGCTACATTCATTTCGTGTCACTTAGTTGTTTATGCATGTCCATTTTTCCCACAAGACAGGAAACCCTTCAGGTCAGGGACCGTGTTTTACTGCTCTAGGTAACCTCAGAGCCAATCCAGAGCTGGGCGTATAATAAGTGCTTAATGATTTTTAATTAATTTCAAAACTTAATTTAATTGAGTTGACCCTATTATCTAGATAAGTAAAAATCAGGAAGCTTTCTATTCAAGGGAGAGCAATCCGGCTTTAAGTTTCTTAATGAAAAGAGAAGGATAAAAGAACAAGACACTGTTCTCCCAAATTAAATGAGCTTGCTTTCTTCCCACTTTTTAAAAAATAAAGGCAATAACAAAATGTGGTACATGTTTACCAGGAATATTACTCAGCCATAAAAAAATGGTGGACTAAGACCTCTGTATTAAGCTGGATGAAACCAGAGACCATTCTTTTAAGTGAAGTATCACAAGAATGGAAAAACAAACACCACATATACTCACCATTAAATTTGAACCAATCAAACAACACTTACGTGCACATATGGAAATAAAACTCATCAGAAATCAAGCAGGTGGGAGGGGGGACAAGGGAATGAGTAAATTCACACGTAACATGTACAATGCACACTGTCTGGGTGATGGGCACACTTATAACTTTGACTCAAACTGTACAAAAGCAATTTATGTAACCAAAACGTTTATACTTCCGTAATACTCTGAAATAAAATACAATAATTTAAAAAAATAAAAATAAAGTCTAAACAGACCTACAATATGTGATCCAAAGCAATCTAAAGAATTAGCAGGAAAGACGAAGAATTTTAAACATATAAAATAAGCAAAGATTATCTGTACTACGAATAATCTATTTTATTAAACAGCATGAACAAAGGTCAACCCATGATCTGCCTCCAGCTCTGGTTGACCCATGAGGTAAAGAGAAGTCTTGGCACGTGTCCTCAGTGGGAGAGAAAGTAAGGAGTTCTACAATCCAATATTCAAGAGGCTGAACATCAAGATGCGATATAGCCCATCTCTGATCTTGTTCCTGATTTATGATAAATAGCATTTGACTTTCTCCTAAGAGAAAGTTTCTATCTCCTAACTGAGCTCTGGTTCTGGATTCTAACCTTTGTCTAGCTGCTGTCCTGAGAACCTGCTCAATCCTCCAGGCCTGTTTAGGCCAGAGACCGTATTTTATTCTTTCTAGTCCCCCTTTTTTGGAAATGAGGTCCTGCCTCTAAATCCTGTCCCTTTGGCTGAGGCTTTGAAAAGCTTTACTGGATCGACCTTCCACTCCGAATACTACCGTCTCTGAATAATACTCGATGGTCATCCCCCATCAAGTCCTGTGGCTTTAAATATACAGTATATACTGATGACTCCCAAATTAACATCTTTGGCCTCAGTATCTCCTCTGAACTCCAGACTCATATATTCAACTACCTCAATTTGGATGCCCTAATAGGAATGTGACATGTCTAAATCCAAATTCTTTATTTTCCCCATAAACCTGCTCTTCCTCCAGTCTTTTCCACCTGAGCTAGTGGTAACTGCATTCTTTCAGTTGCTCAAGCAAAAAATGTTGGAGTCATCCTTTCTTCTCTCACAACCCACAACCAATCCATCAGCAAATCTTGTAGGCTTTGCTTGTGAAATACGTCCCAAATTCAACTATTCCTTATCATCCCCACTGCTCCCACCCTAGCTCAAGCCGCCATCACTTCCTGACGTGGATTAATACAACAGCTTCCTGATCTCCTACTCCTACTAGCCCCCATAGCCTAATCTCCATATAGTAGCCAGAGTGACCCTTTTATTTTATTTTATTATTTGTTTTTATTAGAGACGGGTTCTCACTAAGTCACCCAGGCTGGAGTGCAGTGGTTACTCACAGGTGCAATCCCATTACTGATTAGCTCAGGGATTTTGACCTGCTCTGTTTCCAACCTGTGCCAGTTCACCCTCCTTAGGCAACCTGATGGTCCCCCACTCCCAGGAGGTCACCACATTGATGACAAACTCACTGATTGACGGACACCCAATCAGCATAGCATGCTTCAGCCCACAATCGGGCTCAAGCGACCCTCCTGCCTCAGCCTCCTAATTAGCCAGGACCACAGGTGTGCGCCACCACACCTGCAGGGTTACTCCTTTAAAAGAGACATCAGGTAATATCATTTCTCTGCCCAATATCCTGCTTTTTAAAAACTTAGATATTAAGCTTCATTAGG
>NW_012151507.1:7721827-7732797 GCF_000956105.1 Propithecus coquereli | reverse complement strand
TTTTTTCCTTAGGTCATTGCGTAGAAATCAGCCCAAGACTCTGTCTCAAAAAAAAAAAAAAAAATTATACTCAGAGTATTAACTTTAAGCCCTAATACTAAACTGTGTACACCTGCTTTGAGCTTGAAATCAGTCAAGGTTCTCATAGCCTTTACTGCCATACTTGTGTGTTTTTCTTTTAAATAAAAGGGTATTGACTTAAACTACCTGTAGGGTACCTTCGAAGTCTAACAATCCATGATTCTTTATTTGAATACAGTAGAAACATGGTTCCCTGATTTTTCTGATTTCAAAATAAGAACAGATTGAATAGGATTGTAGAGACATGGCAGTATTTATGTTCTAGTTCCCAGAAGACGTCACAAGAAAGTCACAACAGTACTAGGTCAGAGTCTGGAAACCAAGACCTATTTACAGAATATGCCTAAAGAATCTAGCTGTTTAAGACTAGAATAGTTTCCAGGCATCCTGCCAACTTAAATAGAGGGTGAGACTATTAATGAGAGTAAAGATGGGCAGCCAGGAAAGGTATGGAAAAGAAAGGTCTCAAGTTGGAGTTCTAGGGTATAGTATTCTGTTGTTGTTTGGTTGGTTTTGCTCTCTGGATTACCTATTGGGAAAAAAGAAATCTCTAAAAGTACTGTCATCTATTTTTTGACAGATGTTGTAAAAAGCAAGAGAATTAAAAATCCTGAAAAAGTTACCAAAGTACACTCGGTAAGTTCCTTTTTAAGACATCTTAAACACGACAAGCACTCATTTTGGAAGAATGTCTAAGTATCCACAGATAACAGTGAAACCTGCCAGCAAAAACCCGAGTGGGCCTCCTGACCCTCTCGTAGTGTCGCATCAGTGCTGTGAGGGCGCTGGGACGCGCTACGAGAGGAAGATACCCCTTGGCGTCACCTCAGCGGAGGCGGGAAGGAAGGGCAATATTGTC
This sequence comes from Propithecus coquereli, assembly GCF_000956105.1. Taxonomy (NCBI): domain Eukaryota; kingdom Metazoa; phylum Chordata; class Mammalia; order Primates; family Indriidae; genus Propithecus; species Propithecus coquereli. The sequence continues at coordinate 7,731,857 of NW_012151507.1, read as the reverse complement.
CTTCTGCGTAAGATTTAATCTGGAAAAATGTTTCCAAACATTAAGTTTTTTCTAGGCTATAACTTTTACTTTTTAGTCAATCCATATGTTCCTGGGCATAATTTCTTTCATGCCTGTTTTAATTTCCTTTAGGCCTCTGAACTTGTGTAACTGGGCTGGATGACCTCTCAGATGTGAACAACTCTGTGGCTATCTGGCTAAAAATAAAGGATTCCTTCTCAGAGAATAATGTGGATAGACATTATATCCTGGAGAACCCACGTGGGGGCTGGAAACGTGAGTATTCTGGTTTAAGTACAATCAACCAGTGTGGGGGAAAAGTCGAACGTCAAGAGAGGAACATTGTATATTCAACTCCCTAAAAAAAAAAAAAAAGTCATATATGTGTCAAGCAGTTGCTCTACAATTTACATTGAGTTATTGGGGCTAATTTGTTTAGTTTTTCATTTTTAATGCTGTAAAATTTTAAAGACAATCTAAAGAGAAAAGAACTAGGTAACAAATTACAAATAGAAATAAAAGTTGTAGTTGAATTTTGAATTGGTTTCAATTAAATATTTGTTGGTCACAGTGCTCGGGCAATAAATAATTGAGTCTTTAATATAATTCTCTTAAACAATTTCTCCTAACAATGTGACTGCTGACCAAAATTGTACACATAGCAAAAAGTTATTGCTGAGTAACAAAATTTAGTGCCGAGAATGAAGAATAAGAAATTAGCCAGGAATGTCTTCAGGAGCGAGACTCTAGACTCCTTTCTCCTTTACAAAGAAATACAGTTCTGATGGTTGGTATGTGAAAGAGAAAACCAGGATCTTTACTAGTTGTTTTTCTGTTTGTTGCTTTCTCAAGGCTTGCTGCTGAAAGCGTGCTCTGTGGAGGCAGGATCAGCATCGCCTCAGCGTAAATTAGACATGCAGACTGTCGGGGTCCACACCCCAGAACCGCCAACCAAATCTGAATCAGCGTTTACGTAGGATTGCCAGGTGATTCGAACGTATGTTAAAATTTGAGGCCCACTTGCTAAAGTTCCTTCTAGCTCAAAAAGCTTATAATCCTACAGCAATCGAAATCTGACTCTTGACAAAGATGTCTTTGAAATGAGGTAAAAGGGAAACTCACTGAACCTGAAAATAACATTTTAGTGGAAGGAAAGGACGGTGCTAGGCATATCACAAGTGTTATCTCTTTTAACCCTTACAACAACCCTAAGAAATGGATATTATTTTCTTCTTCCTACAGAGGAGGAAACACAGGTGCTAAGAAGTGCAATTATTTGCCCGAGGCTACACAGCTGTAAGCAGCAGCTTATAGAAAAGACAGATGCCTGTGTAGTCACAAAAAATAAAAAAAGTGAGTCGAACAACCAACAAGCAAATGTTTAATGATTACTTACCCTTGGCTGAGAACTGCTACTCTGAGAAGAAGGTTAACATGAGCAAGGAAATAAAATTAAGACCAAATATAATGAATACAAAATCTTGTGATTTGTAATAAGTTCTAGAGATAAGCAGATTTTAAAAATGATTTTACATAAAAAACAAGCAAATAAACCACAGACCACAAAGTTTCAAACAGGTCACACGTCTGCTTTTTTCCATTTCACCAATTTTACATTTTTGTTTTAGACCTATTTCTAGTCTGCCTAGTCAAATATAAAATACTTCCCACAAACAGCAGATGGCACCATGCATCACTGAAGGCATGACAAAAAGAAAAATTGGGTTTGAGCAACAGGAAGCTAAAAAAAATCAAGAAAAAAAATCAGAAAAATCAAGCTGTCAAAATTCATACCTTTTAGAAAATGACTCAAAATTTCAAACTAATTTTATAATAGTGACAGATAATTTAAAAGACCTCATTTTGACAATTTAAAAGATCTCATTTGATAATTCACTAAAGAAGAAGTTACTTTTGATTCAGCCCTGATGAGGAAATAAAAGAGGAAACTTACAAGAAGACTGCTGAAAATCAATTTATAAATAGAGTTTATTAATAAATATCCTAACATGAAAACTTCCACCCAGAAAACATTTTCTAGAAGAATAAAAATTCAAAGGGTAAATTAAAAGTGCTAAATCATTAAGCAAACACACAAATCTAATACGTAAGTTAAGGACTGTAATTATTATACCCTCAAAATTGATTTCAATCAAAAAAAATAAAGATAATTCATGGTATTGTCCACTATAGCTTATGAAAGATTATATTTTTTTACCACCCAATCTCATTGCAATTCCTTGCTTTGACTCCAGACAATCCCAGGCACTGTTCCAGAACACAATAAAAACCTAGGAGGCATGCTAAATAAAAACACTGTTAGAGTATAAGTGTGCCCTTCCTTTCTTTGACCCAGCAAGCCAGAAAGCAAATTGACATTACTTCAGAGGCTATTTCTTTCTTGGAAACATCAGGTAACTGAACTATCTTTTTTCAAAGACAGAAAAGAGATTCCATAGATACAATTTCTATAAAAGTTATAAAAGGAAAAAGGAAAGGTTAAAAATGAAAATAAAAACTAAAGTGAGGTGAAAGATTATACATTATTGATACTTCCAATTTGTAAGTCTAAATTCCACTAAAGCTCTTTTCCCGAACAGAAAACTTGTGGAGGAGAATCATGGAAATGGAAATCATATCTCAGGAGTAAACAACAACCACAACCATAAACAAATCTCACCAAAAGAGATTGGGGGGGAGGTGGTATCTTTGGACAGTTTTCCACTGTCCGAGACAGGTATTTTTCTTGGGTGAAATACCAGCAATAATACTTCTTAAGAGTTTAACTTACAGTTAGCTTTGACCTTCAGTTGCACATGGTCATTGCTGACACTTTCAACTAACTACCATCAGCCCTCGCCCTAGCAGTAGCTCCTAACTGTTCTCACTATCCTTATCTTGTCTCTTTACCCGCTTAAATGCATTCTCAACAGCCATAGTCATCACTGAAACACTTAAATTAGACCATGCAATTCCATGTTTAATGATCTTCAATGATTTCTCACTGTACTTGGGATGAAATCCCATGTTTTTCTCAATTTGGCCACCAAGCTCTGGTATAATTTGGGTCTTACCTATCTCTTGGCCAACTGCTCTCCGTGTTCTAGAAGTTCTGGCTTTCTTTTAGATCCTCCCACCTAAGAGCCTCACACATGCACTTCCCCTACCCATCACCAGGATTTCTCCTACTCATCTCTCAGATCTCAGCTTTAAATGTCACTTACTCAGAGAGACCATTCTTGAAACCTTAATCTAAAATAGATTTCCTTGTTATGAAATCTTCAGGCAACTTGTACTTTCCCTTCAGAGCATGTATTATAATGTATAATCATACATATATTTTTGTATTCATTTATTATCTGTCTGCCCATTAGTCTGTTAGTTCCACAGATGCAAAGACAATGTCAATTCTATAAACCATGGTATGAGTTAGGACTAGCTCAGTGTCAGCACATACTAGGTGTTCAATATTTATTAAAAGAATGAATTAATAAGAAGACATTCCTTTCAGTATCTCTGGTCCCTTAGATGTTGAATTGATGAAATATTAGCTGTTTTTCTAGAGACAAAGACAAAGCCTCACTTCAAAACAATTTGGAAGCATATGCTACTCCTTTTTTGGCTTTCTTGGCATCCTTCTAACGCTATAAGTACTAGTCTGTCTCATATTCATGTCTAGAATTAGACAGTCAACCATTTTTTCACTCCTTTCAATGCCTTTTAAAGTAAATTACTCATGAGTCCTTTTAGATTCCCACATAAATCTTTAATAACCTATCTTTTAAAAATTTAGTTATCCTGCTGACACAATGCAACACATTAATGTATTCTATGAATTCCTTTTTCTTCCCTAAATATAAGAAACCACATCAGGGAAATGACTATAAAAGGAAACCTAATCTAAAAATTTTGCATATATTACATAATGTGCTCCCTCCTCCATAATTCTACAAAAATGTAGTACTGTTAGACAATTTGGTGTTATACCACATACTCATTTAAAATGTATACTTAAAGCAAAATATAAAAGGCACAAGTGCTAGAGGACACACTTACAAAACAATGAGCAATTCACAATGTCAGTATTTTTAAATTTAAGATAGGGTCTCTCTATGTTTCCCAGGCTAGTCTTGAACTCCTGGGCTCAAGCGATCCTCCCACCTCAGCTTCCTGAGTAGCTGGGATTACATGCATGCAGCACCGTGCCCAGCTTAAGTTTGGGAGACTATTTGCCAGGCAACTAACAGACACTCAATACATGTGTCAAAAAGACATCACAGAGGACTTCGTTCCTTTATTATATAAATAGTGACTACCATGGCCCAGCAACAGTGGGGTTGAGCCGTGCACATTCCTTCAATTTGGATCAGATGCTACTTTTTCCTATGACCTTATCTCCAATATATCACTATTCTCAGTATAATATTAGGTTAAACCATAGGAAACTGCCAATATTCAACAATTTTTGACCTATAAAAATGACAAATTCCTCTGGTTCAACATAATACAAGAGTCTATCTTATTTGTATCTGATCACTCCAACCTGCCTCCTTTCAAAAATGTCTGTTAGTTCTGCGTCTCCATCATCAAGCACTGTGGCTGGCCTAAAACAGAACACACTAAATGTTGGCCAAGGGGTCAGCCTGGGCAAGCACCTGAAGTTCCATATTGTAGAAGAAAGAGTAGAACCCTTCTCCCAGGCTGAGGCTAGAAGATTCCTGCTCGCCATTTAACAGTACTGGTAGAAGTCTGAGATAAAAAGAAGTGGGAAAAGCTAGTCACATTCATGTTCCCAGACTCTAATTGAACAAAGTATTATTATTTGTCCCACAGCATACTACTGGGCTTACATAAAACAAAACCGTTATAATATACCATTCATATAAGTGCAGAATCTTTTAAGCTTGATCATCTATTTTTATTGCTAAAGAAAGAAATAGGCTTAGTCAAAGTAAGAGTGACTAGTACCCATAAAGAATTTATTGAGTATTAAGCCAGGCTTCTCTTTTTTGAAAAAAGTATTTATGAACCAGATTTTTTAAAATCTTTGAAAATTTAGGAAACAGTTTTAGATTTTCAAAAGAAATTTTTAAGCTTAATGTTTATAGGATACTATTGATGATCATCTTATGCCCTCAAGCATAATTACCCTCTTTGGTCAATATATTTTATTTTTATAGTGTGTTGCATTCTATCAGCAGGGTAACTAGTGATAACTGATGATCATATTTTATTTTCTAACTCAGGAAAAGTAAAATTCTCAATCAGCCCCCATATACTTTGTATTGGGAAAATGCAGATCTACTTTTATCCCTATTTGGCAACTGCTAACTCTAAAAGCTTCCATCTTATTCTTCCCCTAAATCTCATGAAATCAAATATATGCCTATTTTTAATTATAATTTGTCCTGCTGCAGCATTGCTGTGAAACAAATCTGATCCAGATACTACTGCTGAGGAAGTTTAGCTGTTAAAATATGCATCTGTTCTCTGTCAACTTGGCTTTGTTGATACGTCTGCAGTAACCTCTGACTAAAAAAGCCTTGAAACAAATCAACACACCATGGTTTTTACCCCAGGATCAACACTAAAACACAGCAGCCACAGAAACATCGCTGTATGTTTCCCTTAAGTTTTGTGTTTCTCTGAATTCATTACCTTGGGCTATTATCTTACTTCCTAGAATTTGCCAAAGTAAAAAATTCAAAGAAATGAAAAAAGTGTATTATCTTATGTCTCTCCATCTCACTTTTCTTACTCCTCCAGAGAAAGGATCATGCCTACGTCATTTGATAACTCTTACAGGGGACAGAAAGTAGTACCCCTATAACTCTTTGCTGTCATTGCTTTTGCTGATTAAAATGATCAAAGACCACATGTCATTTAGCCCAGACATATTTCAACATATAAGTACACATGACTGTTAGATCAGCATTCCTTAAACTTTAGAAAATAAAGAAACCCGGGGATATCTGTTAAACACGCAGACTTCTAGAGCCACATCTGCAAAGAACCTTGAATCTGAGATGGTCTCTAGAATTTTTATACTTAAGAAGCACTCTCCAATGCCCCTACGTTATTTTTTTTAATTGAGATAGAATTCAAATAACATAAAATTTGAGTTTTAAAAGTATACAATTCAGTGGTTTTTAATATATTCACAAGGGTGTACAACTATCACCACTAATTCTAGAACACTGCCTCACCCCTAAAAGAAGCCTTGTACTCACAAGCAGTCACTCCCCAATCCCTCCTCCTGCAGTTCCTAGAAACTAATCTGCTTCCTCTCTATGGCTTTCTACAAATTTCATATACATGGAATAATATAATATGTGGACTTTTTGTCTGGCTTCTTTCACTTAGCATCACGTTTTCAAGGTTCATGCGCGTTGCAGCATGTATCAGTACACCATTCCTTTCTATGACGGAACAATATTCCATTATATTGTTCCATTGTTTATTCATTTATCAGTTGATAAACATGTAGGTTTTTCTTCTTTTTAACTATTATGAATAATGCTGTTATGACCACTCATAAGCAATTTTTTTGTGTGAACATATGTTTTTAGTTCTCCTGGGTATATACATAGGAGCTGAATGGCTGGGTCACATGGTAACTTTATGTTTAACTTTTTGAGGAACTTCCCAACTGTCTTCCAAAGCAGCTGTGCCATTTTACATTCCCATCAGCAATTATTGAGAGTTCTAATTTCTCTACATCCTCATCAACACTACTTTTGTGTACTTTTTTTATGATAGCCATTCTAGTGGGTGTGAAGAAGTATCTCATTATGGTTTTGATTTACATTTCCCTGATAGCTAATGATGTTAAGCAACTTTTCAAGTGTTTATTGGCCATTTGTATATCTTCTTTGGACAAATACCTATTAAGATCCTTAAGCTGAGTGTGGTGGCACAAGCCTATGGTCCCAGCTACTCAGGAGGCTGAGGCTGGAGGCTAGCTTGAGGCCAGGAGTTCAAGGCTACAGTGTGCTATGATACCACCTGTGAATAGCTACTGCACTCCAGCCTGAATAACACAGTGAGAAACATCTCTTAAAAAAAAAAAAAAAAAGATCCTTTGCCCATTTTTTAACTGGATTACTTGCCTTTATTGCTGAGTTGCGAGAGTTCCTTATTTATTCTAGATATAAGGCCCTTATCAGACACATGACTTGCGAATGCTTTCTCCCATTCTGTAGATTGTTTTTTCACATTCTTGATAGTGTCCATTGAAACACAGAAGTTTTTAATTTTAATAAAGTTAAATTTATCTATTTTTTCTTTGTTGCTTGTGCCTTAGGTGTCATATATAAAAAACCATTGGCTAATCCAAGGTCATGAAGATTTACACTTAGATTTTCTTCTAAGAGTTTTATAGATTTGGCTCTTACATTTAGGTCTATGATCCCTTTTGAGTTAATTCTTGTATATAGTGAGAGCTAGGCCTACAATTTCATTCTTTTTTATGTCAATATCCAGTTATCCCAGCCACATTTCTTGGAAAGACTATTCTTTCCTTATTGAATTGTTTTGGCACCCTTATTAAAAATCAATTGTCCACAAATGTGTGGGTTTATTTCTGAATTCTCCATTCCATTCCATTAATCTATAGATCCACACATATACCATGTGTGGATGGTATCCACACATTACCATGCAGTTTTGATTACTATAGCTTCGTATTAATAGTAAGTTTTGAAAGTAACCCCCCACCCCAAAGTATTCTGATGAAAGCTATGAACTACACTTTGAGAAATATCGTCTTATGTCTTCAAGCATAATTATCCTCTTTGGTCAATTTGTTTTATTTCTATTACCATCCCCTCTTTTCTTTTTGGGATTGGGCACTTAATGATCTAGGATCACAGAAGAGAGTTTTTTGTAACACAACTCTAAGCAGAGAAATGAGGTAGAGATTCTTAGGAACAAAGTTACGCAAACAGGTAGTCATCTTGGCAGATAGATCCTGAGGGGCCAAAGCAAGCAGTTTTCTTCCACTGTCTTTTTCAACTTGGTTGGCTCTGAAACATCTTCAATGGTAAAATTAGGTGAGATTGAATAACTGAAACTGAGGCCAAAAACATAAGAAGAAGGAAGACGATAGCGCAAAAGTAAAAGGTGTCAAAAGATGGAAAGTTTAGACGGATAGAGAGAGAAAGCTTCGCAGAGAGGTTTCCTGAGATTCCAAGAGAGGGGTGGCTGAGAAACATCAGAGTTACCCTTGAGGAGCCGGTGGGACAGACAGCAGCACACAGAGGACCCCCACCCCGACACTTGATTCCCTACCCCAGATGAGTTCTGTCTGAACTACAACAAGTAACTTGAGCTTGGAGAAAAGAATTACTCTATATATTCTTCAAGATTCACTGGTATAACTGATCAACTCATGGTGAGACTTCCTTTTTCCTTAAGTATTGGGCTGTTTCACTATGGTCTTCTGATATTAAGAAAAAGATTCCCACAGAACAAGAAGTATTTGTAAAATTTCCATGTGGTTCTCTACCAGACATAAACAGAAAACAACTGTACCAATTTTTGAAAAAAAAATATGATCTGGGACAAGAGTTAGATCACACATCTAGATAGGTGAGTAGGCAAAGTAACATCTGGCTTCTAAAGGTGACCTGCTTTTCCTGAAAATTTAATGTTTCAAGGTTGACTCATGCAATCTGAATATGTTCAGCACTAATAGCTTTAACCCTTAGTCACTTATTTTAAGCTGTTTATCTTTCAAGTTGAAAGCTTATTAATTGTTAGATAAAACGTGCTTTGATTCTATTTAATGGGAAAAAAGAGGGCACTTAAACTAGAGGTTTTATTAGTACTACTGGATATCTTTTGTTCTTTTACAAAGAATCATATGTTAATAAATGATCTTTTAAATAGATTTTCAAGGTAACGGAGATTCTGAACACTAAGAATGTACTAATTTTCCTCTATATTAAGGATTCTTAGGTACAAAATAGACTTTTTCCTATCTGTCAATTAGCATAACCGAGAGAACTAGTCTGAAGTAGTATGTACCTACTTCATTGGGATATTAGGAGAACAAGTAGACATGGCTTAAGTAAGAAATAAACTACCAGATGCCTTCAGTGCCTTAAGTAAGAAACAACTACCAGACTATGATGTGGTCCAAGCTGAAATCCAATAGGTGAATGAGCCAGGGAACCAGCAGGAAATTGTTCTATTCAATTATGGAACAAATTTCAGCATTATCCCTTAGAAGAGAAGAGCAAAATGGGCTATACTACTAGGACATGGATAAGAGGCAAAATGTCAAGTGGACTTCTAAAAAATAAGAGTTTCTGAAAGCCCTGGTGAGATAACCCGAAAAGTTGGAGACCAGAAATTCCTATTATGCTTCTTTTTAACCAACATAATCAGCAATTCTAGTACTGGTAGCTGAATATTGTATGACTAAATATAATTAAGAGGCCCTGGATAAATGATGAAAAGGTCAAACTATTGTTTTGTTAAAAATGCCAAACAGCCAGGCCCAGTGGCATGCGCCTGTAGTCCCAGCTATTTGGGAGGCTGAGGCAGGAGGATTGCTTAAGACCAGGAGTTTGAGGCTATCGTGCACTATGATGATCACACCTGTGAATAGCCACTGCACTCCACCCTGGGCAACATAGTAAGACCCTATCTCTAAAAAAAAACTGATAATAATTTAAAAAATGCCAAAGAATGGATGTGGATGATAAAGTATAGGTGGCGGCCGGGCGCGGTGGCTCACGCCTGTAATTCTAGCACTCTGGGAGGCCGAGGCGGGTGGATCGCTCAAGGTCAGGAGTTCGAGACCAGCCTGAACAAGAGCGAGACACCGTCTCTACTAAAAATAGAAAGAAATTATCTGGACAACTAAAAACATATACAGAAAAAAATTAGCCGGGCATGGTGGCGCATGCCTGTAGTCCCAGCTACTAGGGAGCCTGAGGCAGGAGGATTGCTTGAGCCCAGGAGTTTGAGGTTGCTGTGAGCTAGGCTGACGCCACGGCACTCTAGCCCGGGCAACAGAGTGAGA
>NW_012151507.1:7709983-7711117 GCF_000956105.1 Propithecus coquereli | reverse complement strand
TCTGGGAAGAGTCAACTTCAAACACTGCTGTCAGTTATCCTGTCAAGGCTAAAAGAAACACTGGTGTTTTCCTTATGTCTTTTGAAAGAAGGTGAAGGGGAAGTAAAAACACACCCTGGAGAACTACTTGAATCATTACTGGAAAAGGAAATAGAATGAAGTTTCCATTAAGGTCACTAGCTAACACTTTGCTTTTAGTAAAATTTTACTTCTGGTAAAGAAGCCTCTCAACTAGGGGGGAAAAGGTGATTAGAAAGCTAGTTAACTGAAGAAATTAAGAAGCAACTAAAAGAGCTATACAGATGGACACAGCAGAATGCAGGGTAATATTATTATTAATTGAATATTTACTATGTAAGAGGTACAGTACTTCATATCATAACCTCATTTAATTCTTATACTAAATCTGGGAGATTGGTATCGTTAGCCTCATTTTACAAATAAAGAAACTAAGACTTATATACGTTAAGTAACTTGAACAAGGTGGTCCAAGAAGAGTTGACTAAAACTCTAATATCCTAACCTGAATGTCATATTGTCTCAATGTTGCTTCTTGTAAAACTCAATACTTCGCTGGATTTTCCCATCAGCGTAACTTCTCTGATACGAGCACAGAAGTGATTCTGCTCTTAGCTCCAGCTCTTACTCTCCATCTGTGAACAACTTCAGGGATCAAGTTAATCACTTTGGTCACCAAATGAGTTCAATTTTGTTTCATATTCATGAACTCTAATCTGACCCAGTATCTTCTATCTAAAAACAAAACAAAACAAAACAAAACCCTGCCCTTGAACACAAGGAAGACCTTTACTGAATAAAAGCAACTCAAAAGGTAATGCTCATATTACTTCGGAAGGCTGCTGGGTAGGTCTACTAAAGCTGAACACGCTAACCCAGCATTTCTGTTCCTACATGTATACCCATGGATGTGCACACCTGTGTTCACTAAAAGACAAATTCAAGAATGTTCATAGCAGTACTATTCACAATAGTCTGAAATTGGAAACAACTCAAATGCCCATCAACAACAGAGTGTGAGAATGGACAAACTGTAGTATAGTCACACAAGGGAACAAACCATGCCTAGATGCAACTGTATGGATAAATTTCACAAACATAATGACAGAGCAAAAA
>NW_012151507.1:7708665-7709933 GCF_000956105.1 Propithecus coquereli | reverse complement strand
TTTAATCATAAATTTAAAAGAATATGTTTAGTTATTTTACTCAATCCCTGTATACACAGTTTAACTACTATGAGTTTTTCTGCACCAAAAAAATACCATAAAATAGCTTAGTTATTCCAATTCATTAGGAACTGGAAGATTTTTATTAGGAAAAAATCTGTCACGCTGTAACTTTAAGTCAGTGATCCTTGTTCTAAGCTGGAGAATTAAACATATAAAAACTAAATACAGTGGGGGTTACCGAACACATCTGATGTACATAAAGTCTTTGTGAGTCTTCAAAGTAATATGGGTCTGTTCTTTTGAAGCAAAATATCCTTATTTAGAAGTATCCTAATTTAAAAGTACTAGGTTTGACATACTTACTCTCCTGCTGTTCATCTTTCATAATTATTCCATTTTCCATATTTTTATTTAAAGATACCAATATTGACCCTACATGCTCCCCAAAGTATCAATATCTCCTTCTAGAATAAACATAGCAATATGAGCATCGCCAGAATACAGCACATAACAATAGCATTCTGTAGTCACTTCACGATATCATTTGTTTCCAAAATGCTCCCGGAAGCACAGAAACTGCAAAACCAGCCAACCTTCTCTCTTATCACCGCACTGAATGAAAACATGTAATCAATAAAACTTACCCCAGCTGATCCATCAGCACATCCTGTTGCCTCTACCTTTGAAACTTGTCCAGAATCCAACCACTTCTCACACCTCTACTGTCACTATCTTGGTCCAAGCAACCATCATTTCCCACCCAGATTACTGCAATTCCTCCTCACTGGTCTCCCGCTTCTCTCCATGAATATCCTACAATCTTTTTCCAACAGTGAAACCTGAGTGATCGGGATAAAAATGTGTGTCGGTACCTGTCACTCCTATGCTCGAAACCCTCCAATGCTTTCCAACCAGTCCAGTAAAACCTAAAGTCTTTAGAATTGTCAAAAGGCCCTATTAAGACTGCTGTACTTCTCTTCCTTTTTTTATTTTTCCCCATAGCACTTTTTTAAAACACTCTGATACATGAAGTCTTTGTAAGTCTTCAAAGTAATATGCGTCTGTTTTTTGAAGCAAAATATCATGCTATATATTCTATTTAGTTGTTTGCTTATTACCTGTCTCTTCCACAAGGACAAAGCTTCATGAGGACAAGAATTTTATCCGCTTTTTCTTTACTGTTGTATCGCTCAACTAGAATGGTGCTGGGCATTTGGTTAGATTTAAAATTATTTAGTTCAATAAATGTTGAATGAATGAAGGAA
>NW_012151507.1:7706110-7708615 GCF_000956105.1 Propithecus coquereli | reverse complement strand
AAATTAAAAATAATACTGTATGACAACTATTTACAAAGCATTTACATTGTATCAGGTATTATAAGTAATCTAGAGATGATTTAAAGTACATGGGAGGATGTGCATAGGTTATATGTAAATACTACATTTTATATCAGAGACTTGAGTGTACTTGGATTTTGGTATTCACGGGGTGGGGGTAGGGGGAGGGCGTGATGGAGAGGGGTCCTGGAACCAATCCTTTGTGGATACCAAGGGACGACTGTGCCTGAAGAGGGCAGCTGGAGAAGAAGAACAGGAGCATCAGGAGAAGCAATTTAACATGGAGAAATCCTGCTAGACCATAGAAGGAATGTGTGGGCTGAGATCAACAGAATCTTGGGCTAAGAGACCCAAACTGATGCTGAGAATTGAGAAGACTTCAACTTTAAAATGACAGTAGACACTGGAGACTTCTTAAAAGAGAGAAAGACCATCTGTTTATTTGCTGTGTAGTTGAAGGACAAGAATGTGAATTTAAAAAAATAAAAACCTATTTCTAAATTGCCCAACCATATGAGGGATGTGAAGGGCTGCAGTCTGTTTGGAGAAGGTAAGAACAAGTGGGACAAGGTATGTGAAGTTTTTAGTACAATGTGTGGCCCAGAAATACCCTCCAACAAAGCCTGCTTATATTCTGTCCTCAAATCTCTGAGACTTAAAAAGGGAAGTCTGAAAGTTTATTAGTTAAAATTGAGTATTTATAAAACAGTATGGTAAAGGCAAGTAACTACTCTGTAATAAGTGGTCTCATTTTCAATGTACTTCCAGCTGATACTGTATGTAGAGTTCCTACACTATAAATAACTTATAAATTACAGGAATGTTACTAATAATTGCAATGGAGGTCTTTCAATAAGTATTAGTTAGAAGATGCTTTCATAATCTAATTTCTAGACAGACAACGGAAAGCATTCAAATGCTTTATAGTTTTGTGGATAGTCATTAAAATAATTTATATGGGTCAAAGTTGCAAACTGCCCTTACTCAAAACCCAACCTATAAAAAATATGCCATGAAAATGATTTGGAACAAAGCTACCACTTCAACCCTGAGGACCAAATTATAATTTTAAAGATTATACCCCATATTAAAACTATGCTACTCCCCACTCTAATTAAATAAATACTGATACCTGGCTCATATATAGCTTGTCTTTGAGATACATTAGAATTTTATTTAATAAATATTATTTTTATCAAATACCTACTTTCAATGCAGTCAAACACTGAGAATTTTAGTTTAAACTATATGCACACTAGAAATGTTTTGGTGTACCGGATCTACCAATGACTCTTCTCAGGAATTCTGCTTCCATGTATAGTTCATGCTGAATGAGCTGTAGGTCATGTGACTCACCCCAATCCTATCCCTTCCACAGCAGACTGGACAAGAGATGGACAACGAGTCTAAGGTGACCCATACTGTGACCTATGACTATACGGATTTATTTTAAAATATGTGCAGGACCAGTTGAGTTCTCCCTCAGGAATTTTATCTAAAAGACACATAAGGAGATTGCCAAGAGCTATTGGCATTAGAGTTGAAAGGTCAGGTAGACCTTTCTGAGATGTTTTAGGCCCTGTACAAAACAAAGCTACAAAGAAGTAGGTCGGGAAAGAAGGGAGCACACCTGATGCACAGAGAGGGATAGAGAGAATTACAGATGAGCACCTGGAGTTACTCTGGCGCCTGTCCTTCCTGAAGTATACTTGCTCAACTTTTCCTGGATTTCCTCCTGTATAATAACGCCCCACTGTTCTTGAACTACTATGTCTGGTTTTCTATTTCTTAAAATATCTTAACTAAAACAACTTATTTTTTTCCTCTAAAAACTCAAGAGCAAAGTTATTTTTCAGCCTGTAGGATTTAAATGAAGATGATAAAAATAATTTTGTCCATTACATCTTCATTCCTATTTTCCTTCAACAGATATTTCTTGTGTGTCTACCATATGTCAAGTTAGATACTAGGTATTCAGCAGCATACAAAAAAGACATAGCTCTTCCTTTTGGAAATTTATAACCTAGTGGGGGAAACAGGCATTTGAAAAGTAATACAAAGTACTATAAATAAATAACTAAGCACTAACCACAGGGTCTTATGGGAGAAAGTAAAAGGGTGTATCTACTTAAGAATGGGTGATCAGGGAAAGTTTCTTAGAGGAAGTAACATTTAACCTTAGACTGGAAGGAGTTAGCCACATAGAGTGAAAAAGACATTCTAGGCAGAAGGAAAAGAATATATAAATGTTTTCAACTTGGAAAGATCTAAGTGTTCCAGAAACGAAAAGAAGGCTAGTGGTGAACTACAGTAAGTAAGAGGAAGATTGAGTCTTGGATCCCACTGGGAGAAAGGAAGGGCAAGATTACAGGCCAAGTGAAACAATGTGAGTTTTGTTTAGTGGGAAACAAAGGAGTGACATGACTGATACGTGTTTTATAAAATTCTCTTTGGATGCTATGGAGAATAAGGGGAAAAAGAGAC
>NW_012151507.1:7700506-7702295 GCF_000956105.1 Propithecus coquereli | reverse complement strand
CAACTTCAGGGATCAAGTTAATCACTTTGGTCACCAAATGAGTTCAATTTTGTTTCATATTCATGAACTCTAATCTGACCCAGTATCTTCTATCTAAAAACAAAACAAAACAAAACAAAAACCTGCCCTTGAACACAAAGAAAAGCAACTCAAAAGGTAATGCTCATATTACTTCGGAAGGCTGCTGGGTAGGTCTACTAAAGCTGAACATCTGCACACCCTAACCCAGCATTTCTGTTCCTACATGTATACTCACGGATGTGCACACCTGTGTTCACTAAAAGACAAATTCAAGAATGTTCACAGCAGTACTATTCACAATAGTCTGAAATTGGAAACAACTCAAATGCCCATCAACAACAGAGTGTGAGAATGGACAAACTGTAGTATAGTCACACAAGGGAACAAACCATGCCTAGATGCAACTGTATGGATAAATTTCACAAACATAATGACAGAGCAAAAAAGTTAGACAAAAAAGAGTTCATATTGTATGATTCCATTTATGTAAAGTTCAAAATCAAATAGACAATCTACGGTGTTAAAAAGTCAGGATAGTGATTATTCTTCAGAGGGGTAGTTACTGAAAAGGGGCAGTGAAGGGGAGGAGGGCTTCTGAAATGCAGAAAATGTTCTGTCTGTTTTTTTAAATCTGGGTGCTCGTTTCCTTACTATGTTGATTTTTTAAAAAATCATCAAGTTTTACATTAATTTTTTCACATTTTCTTTTATTCTATAAAAGTTACTTATAAAAAGTTACTTTAAAAAGTGCAGTGTTTATTAGCCAGGCATGGTGGCACATGCCTGTGGTCCCAGCTATTCAGGAGGCTGAGGCAGGAGGATCACTTGAGGCTAGGAGTTTGAGGTTGCTGTGAGCTATGATGACACCTCTGCATTCTAGCCAAGGTGACAGAGCGTGTTTTATTCTTGGTGGGTTAATAGTATAATATTTACACTATGAATGTTAATACTGTTAGCCTTTTTCTTATCTTGCCAAACAGATAAAGGTAGACAATAAAACATAGCTTTGTTTTTTAAAAATGATTTTCTTTTCAATTATTGACTAAAAGAATCTACAGAGAGTTTCACTCATCATAGTATAAGAAAATGTATTTTTAAACTCTAGTTTCAAACCCTCTTGCCATCCATCATCCTGGAATTAACCCTAGTCATAGTATATTCAAGTTTAAGCAAACATTTAAAATAAAACTATTAATAACTAGCAGTTGTTACTCAGGCTGCATTATCAAAGTCTATAAAATTCTTCCCTGTTCTGCTAAATTAACTTCATATTCTTAACCTCAGAATGAATGAAGAAATCCTTAAAAGCATATAGCTTAGGAAAGTATGACATGATGATGTACCCAAACTCAATGTCTTTCATTTCCACTTTGCAATAAGATCTTTGAGTAAAATACTTTGCAGACCAATTTATTTTTGGTCAGAATGATAAACTTTGAAAAATCAACATTTTTTCCATCTGAGAATTTCCAGCCTTCCTTTTGTAACTCAACAATAATGCATAACCATCAAGATTTGAATTGTTTCCTTTAAAAGAGAGAATATGACAAAAACAAACAACTATGGATGATCTATTTAAGACTATGTTGCCATTTCTGTTCTTAGAATATTTCGATCGCATATGAAAGAATAGCTTTAGATATAAATATTTTGTTAACTGCAAGAAGAAAAGGGGCAGAGAAAAAACACAGACAGGTAGGAAGTAAAAGTTTATTCAAAAATTTCCTTTGTAAAATAATCCTTGACAAAGATGAGTTAGTGGAAAGAA
>NW_012151507.1:7699636-7700456 GCF_000956105.1 Propithecus coquereli | reverse complement strand
TTTCTTTACTGTTGTATCGCTCAACTAGAATGGTGCTGGGCATTTGGTTAGATTTAAAATTATTTAGTTCAATAAATGTTGAATGAATGAAGGAATGTTTCTCTAAAAGTCGCAAGAAACACAATGATTCTGCCATTTTAACTTGAGGTTTCAGCCTCTCTCAGTAATATCAAAATTAATGAAAACACAAGAGAGAGTTGTAAGTCAACCGATGTAACAACCATAAAGACCTTTGTAGGTGGGAAAGAATTGGGGTCCAAAAAAGTAGAGTTTTCTGGTCCTGAAAAGTTCTGTTGATAAGTAAAACTTTAAAGTAGCCCATGTAGCCTACTTATTGCTTAGTCAAAGCACTTTTTCTCCACTCTTAGGCCTATTACTACCATCAGAGTTTTTAGAAACATTTATATTTATAGTGGTGCTCTTAATCTTCTTTACATCAGCCCTCCCCCCTTTTTTTAGACAGAGTCTTGCTCTGTCACCCCAGGCAGAGTGCAGTGGCATCATCACAGCTCACTGCAACCTCAAACTCCTAGGCTCAAGAGATGGGGGTTTCTGTCTCAGGTGTCATCTCTCACTTGCTTTCTCTGGGGAAGTCACCTACCATGTCGTGAACTGCCCTCTGGAGAGGCTTGTATGGCAAGGAATTGAGAGAGGCTTCTGGCCAACAGTTGGAGAGGAGCTGAAGCTCTCAGTCCAATAGCCCATGAAAAACTGAATCCTGCCACTAACAACATGAGTAAGCTTGGAAGTGAATCTTCTCTCAGTTGAGCCTCCTGATGAAATTGCAGACTTCTCTTTTTTCTTTTTTTTTTTTTTTTTT
>NW_012151507.1:7695924-7698804 GCF_000956105.1 Propithecus coquereli | reverse complement strand
CTCTGCTGCCAGGAGTGCCATCATTCAGGCAGAGACAACTTTAGGAAGTCACCATTCCAGTGAACTAAAGAACAGCATTATTACTCTACCAAAAGTGATTGAGAAATCTCATTTAGCTAGTTATGATTAAGCACATTAATTTCATTCCCTTTTCTATAATGAATACTATATAACCAATCTAGTATAAAATTAGATAATCTCTTTCAGCAAAAAAAGTGAAGCAATGATAATATTTGCAAGCTCTCATTATATATTAATATAATGCAAAAACTGTTAAAATGCCATGCCCGCACTTTCCTGCTTTTATGAAATACCATCACTAAGCTCAGTGTGTAATAAATAAAGTCCATGATTATTTATTTGTCAAAACTTTTAGTATTAGCTTGTGTGAGTTTGGTTTTTACTTTCAAAGAGCATCGTACTAAAATTGGGGAATTGGAACTGGTTACCAAACCAATCTGAATAATCAGGCAAAGTAGAGATTTTAGTACAAATGCCTAAATATGCTTTGTATATGTTGTGGTCACACCATGCTCACTTGGAATAAGGTTTTTAGCTCCTGATTCTACTTTCTTCCTTTAAGTTAAATTTAGAAAGGTACTTTACAAACTAATTTGTAAGTAAAACGAGTAGGAGAATTAATGTGTTAACAACCAGGCTCTCTAGCTGTTATTTTAATATATTCAGGATTCAGGAACTTATTCTGTGAACCCAGCAAGTCACCCAACCCTTCTTTATCAAAGTATGGTACAAATGATTAAAAATCTTACATGCGTACAAAGTGTTCACAGACCTTCAGGTAAATACAACTACTAACTGAAGCCTCTGAAGAGCAGAAGCCCAGTTAAGCTTGCATAGAGTATCATCACTGTTGTAGCAGGCTGAGAAATAACACTGTTATGCTTATATTAATACATTTTATCTTTTTAAATCCTGCTTTTACACTTAAACTTCTAATTCCTACTGTGATTAAAACAGACTTAAGAAAGAAGAATTTTTACCTAAAAGTATAATAACATGAAACTGTCCAGACTATATTAAGCTTATAATCATGTACATAAGTTTACACTTTTGATTACTTCTGCTTTTTAAGACAGCTATATTTTTATATATATATTTATACTGCTATTAAAAATATATACTTCTCAACCAGCAACTTTCCTATTACTGCTAAAATTGTCAAAACATTTTGATGGCAACATAATATGTATGTATGTGTAATATTGCTTATTTCTTCAAAAGAGTGAAGTAAACAAATATAGTCACCTAAGGAACTAAAAACAATAAAATAAACAAATATAAACACCTAAGGAATTTTACAAACTAATTTCTGAAATATTTTACTGTCTAAAAATATAATTAGATGACATAATAGCTTTAGTTTATCATTTCTCTCATCATCTGGCAGGAGCCTCAAACATCATACACAGAAAGATATCTTATGAATTGAGGAATTAGTTACTGTCAAAATCTCATTTATATTCACTCTTGGAATATAACTGCATTAATATTAAAAACACCTGATTCTAAATTCATTTATTTAACCTTAAAAGTCCTTTATATTTGTAATACATTATTACACAGATATAGGCTTATTGTGAATTTAAATTATATAAACTTAATCACCTCATTTTACTTTGTAGGAATGACACATGCCTTAATTATTTCCATTCCTCACAAATAATAAAATTATAATTAACATATTCTTTACTAAACATTCAAATGGATCTTTTTGGTGAGTGAGTATTTATGGCTTAATGTAATAGGAAAAAAGAAAATGAAGAAAACTGTAACCATTATAAGCAGAAACTATTTTCTGTTTTGACTTGGGTATGAAAGACAGAAGTCACTCTACCTCGCAAAGCAGTAAGTCGATGATGTGGAACACCATGCAGAGCGGGAACTTGGCAGTAAAAAGGGTGAGAAACCACTGGGATGCGTACATATGAGCTTCCAGGTTCAGGTCACAGAAATGGCTGTGCAGTTCTGGTAGCTGCTCCTAAAAATCAAAGTGGAAGATTTAGGAAGAAGCTTTGCCACAACTGTGATTTATAATGAGCTTTCTTTTCTATGATCACTTTAACTTTATTCCAGCATTGGTTGCATGTTATGTAACTACACAAAAGTGATTACAGGAGATGGGAATTCGAGATATGACAGATCACTGAGAAAAATAAAAACACATTCGTTATCAACAACTAACAAAGATCATCTCTTGCTCACTTGACTGTTCTCGTTTCTTGGGAAAGGCTCGTTCTGAAAGAACACCTACAGGCTAAGGAATATCTTGACTCCAGGGTCGAGTCACAGTATCCCCACTCAGAGTTCAACTCTCAACTACCTGGAAAAAAAATGTATATTTCTTTGGAAACCAGCTAATATCAACGTCTTCTGGGGACCACGACATTATATTGATATATTATTTGAGCAACTGGAAAACCCCAAAGCATAATCAAATATTTAAAAACCTATCTTAAACATATAAGAATGGCAAAGTAAAGAAATTGTCAAGGGTATAATGTATCAAATTGTGTATCTCCTAACAATGCCTTTATGCTAGTTTTATTTTTCTCCCAACTTCAACAAGCAAATGCCTTTCAAAAGCATGGAAGAAGAAGCACAAAGTATTTGCATAGCTATTTCCATAACTGAAAGACAAAGGCAAAGATTATAAAACCCCACCTTCATTTCATTTTCATAAACAGATCACAAAAACAAAAATAAAACCAAAAAAAAAAGGAAAAAACCATTTCTTGCTCTAGATGCTGTCTTTGAAAAACACCAAATGTGCCTATCGGGAACTTTAAATGGGTATCCAAATAGTCATCCAGTTAACAGAAAAAAAATGCCAAGAGAAAAATGAGGTTGAATTTCTTCATA
>NW_012151507.1:7690308-7691919 GCF_000956105.1 Propithecus coquereli | reverse complement strand
GTCTTGCTCTTGCTCAGGCTGGTCTCGAACTCCTGAGCTCAAACAATCCGCCCGCCTCGGCCTCCCAGAGTGCTAGGATTACAGGTGTATAGCCAAGTTTTAAATTTTCAGTTAGTTTATGTGCCACATGGAAACAGCAGACTAAACCTATAAAATATCAGTCCAGCTGGGGTAAAATCAATATTATCTGTAAGATCACCTGTAATTGGCTGTTATAGGATCTTAGATATTTTCTCATCACAAAACTGACTAAAATGAACCCTGTGAGTATAGAAAAAAATTGCTAATGAGTGAGAAATTTATGGAAAATATGTACAATCCTGTAGAAAGTAGAAATGCAACCTTCTCTTTCCAGCTTAAAGATGAATGGGATCTATTTAGCATGTATATTTCTGCTTCCCTTGGTGTTTCTCTTTCTTCAATTAATGTATTCATTATTAGTAGCAACAATCAGAGTAAGCATATAAAATTTAGTAAAAATATCAACAATTTTAAAAATGAAAACAAGTATTTAAAAACACACAAAATATGGCTAAACAGCAAATACTGATTGACATTTACACTGCAAAGAATAAAGGTAATTCACATAGTGAGTTGTAACAGTATTGTGCTTAGGAAGGATAACACGATACATGCTTAAGGAAGATATTATACCTCACTGCAGTGGCAATATCAGGAAGTGAAGGCTGAGCTTAGATTTGTAGCCTATGTAACATAAGATGTACGGTACGAAAACATATTTTGAAAATTTTAAAAAATATTCACTTACTAGTGCCATTAATGACTTCAATGATGGCAGAAAAATTTATTGACAATAATAAATTATTAGCTTTGTTGATACAAATAAACATAATACCAATCATTTCAAACAAGTTGAGTAACAGGAGCCCTGCTGTAGCAACAGCCGTAACTCAGAGAGCACTAGAAAATGCAAGCACTGGGGCTGGGGAGTAACTCCCAGCAGAGGGGCGGCAGCAGGACACCATTACGTGCCATTTCTATCGCAGAAATAAAGGAGATGATGTTGAAGAGCACAGACAACAGTAAAAAGTGATAAAATATTTATTACTTTTGTTTTTAACATAAGTTATTTACCCATAAGTTTATGTCATTTAATTTTTAACAATGGCTGTGATTAACAACTGGTTCACAAAATTCCTGGAAGTAACGATTGGCTCTCACGAGCTGGTACGATCTGACTGCAGCACAGCACTGACAGAGATCGTAATGAAGAGCTGGGCCTGTATTGTAAGTGTAATAAGAAATCACTGAAGAGTTTTGAGCAGGGGATCTGATTTTTATTTTTAGTAAGGTCATAGGTACTATATGGAAAAGAGAGAACAGGGAAAGAAGGATTATAAATACAGTCGGGCCTCTACATCTGTAGGTTCCGCATGTGTGGATTCGACCAACCAAGAATGAAAAATATTTGAAAAAGAAGCCCAATAAAATAACAACAATAAAAAACAATACGAATAAAACAGTATAACAACTATTTACATAGCACTTACATTCGATTAGGTATTGTAAGTAATCCAGAGATGATTTAAAGCATATGAGAGGATATGTGTAGGTTATGTGCGAATGCTATAGCCACTTTATATGAGGACT
>NW_012151507.1:7687368-7690258 GCF_000956105.1 Propithecus coquereli | reverse complement strand
AGAAAATTATATGGAAAAAATTTAAAATATGTCCCTATATTATAGTATTTTAGGGGTTTTTTATTCCCTTTCTGTCTTTTCTAAGTGTTCTATGTAGATCTGGATAAGGTAGTGGTATGGAGAAAGCTCTCAGGCATTTCAATTTTTATTCTTTAAATATTTTCATTCCTCTACAACTGATAGTTGGCAATCTCTTCATTGACTTAACTCCTAATTTCAAAGCCTATTAAAGTTGAATATTTACAATGAGAGACTATTTTTAAAAAAGTCAAATGGCTACATAAATATATTATTATAGTTAGACTAATGTAGATACTAGGCAGAAGCCAAATCCATTTACAGTTACATTTCCTGTAGTATTTTGTTAAACTTTTATATTAATAACTCGTGATTACTTACCACTCTATCAGGCTTTTTCTACAACTCAACAAATCTCTGAGTGATAAAAGCTCCTAATTTTATTTACCTGCATTAGTCTTTCCAACTGATAGAACTTGCAATGAAGATCTTCAAAGTTGTTTTTGTAGAGGTCTCGCAAACCATAGTCATACATGATTTTCACCAAAACACAGAATGCCTGTTCCTCTGGCATCTACAGGAAAATACAGACATACAAGACATGAGCAAGTGGCATTTGACCAGAATGTCAGCAAAGTTCCTTCATGCTGTTAGTCCCCTGCATAAATAGTTGAAGGCCTGTAGTAAATGATGTCCTTGGAGCCAGACTCTGGAGAGTAACACAGGTAAGATGCTTGTGCAAAACTTCTAGTTTCTTCACTTGACATGAATTGCCCTCTTTTGTTAATCTTAATCATGCTGTCATTCATTCCTCAGGCCATCTTTAAAAAACAGGCAACATAGTCATGTGATTAAGAAATCAAAATAATAGAAAAGGATACAAAGGTAAAAGTCTCCCTCCTTCCTCTCCTTATATACAATAGTCCCTGGTGCCTGCCCCCACCAACCTCTTTCACACAACCTCATAACTACTCTTAATAATTTCATTCTGTATTCTGCCAGTGTTTCTCTATGCAAATAAAATAATTACATTTCTTATTTTACCCATATCCTACATAAAAGATAACATTCTATATATATAGCTATGCATCTTTATTTTTTTCTTAATAATATAAGTTGTAAATATTTCTACCTCAGTATATAGTCGCCTGTTTATTTTTTAAAAATAGCTACAAAGTATCCTATTATGTAGATATACCATATTTCATTTAACCTTGTATCCATCCGTAGTTTCCTATTAATGGATACTTGAGATGTTCCTAATTTTTTGTCACCAATAGCTGCAATAAACAACCTTGTATATGCATCATTTTTTTTCACATGCACAGGAATGGGGTTGGGGTACGGGACATTCCCAAAAGAGGGATTGCTGGGCCACAGGATAAATGCATTTTTAATTTTGATAGACAGTGTAATACTGTTCTCTCAGAGTGTTCTTGATGTTGCTATTTTTCTATAAAAAACAGTTTTCTGGAAAACGAGCAATAAAATCTAATATATTAACCCTTTCAGAGGTACTTTTTATCTGAACAGGAAATAAAACTCTGAAGTCAAAGGGATGAATCTCTAAATTGTGGTATCAATAAACTTAAAGCATATGGAAAGGGACATATCCAATATTCTAGAATTACATCAAGCAAACAGAAAAAGCTGTTGTACTTACTCAGTGTCCTAGGATGTAACTATTATGTAAATATCTACTTGAAATATCACTTCCTTGAAAATATGAACTTGGCTGATTATGATATTTCATACCTTTGTTAGACTAACCTCATGCCTGAATAACTGAATCAAGTAGGGTTCTATTTGTCCACTTAGAAAAGTAATTGCTTTAAGTTTTTATACAAATCAGCCACTACTTATAAACGATGAGATACCTAAATTAGTTAAATAAAATCTCCTAAAGTTAAATAAGTACACTTTGCTGTTGTCATTTTGATTCTCTAAATATCTGCTTATTTCATTTTTAACATAAGTTGTTTGAGGACTTTTCAAAGTTTTTGGCCTTTGACCTGAGCTGTTCAAGTCAGCAAATATTTTCCAGCTTCTATTCAGTTATTTAGAATACAAGTACACTACATTCTTTACTCCTTTAGCAAATGTGTCATTGATACCTCAAGGGACACTAACTGGTATAATACATATATGTCCTATAATACTTCTCTTACCACCAAGTTCTAAGTCCCTTTATCTTAGTCTCAGATCTCTACTCAAATGCGCATACAAGAGAACTTCATGTAAGGTATACTGTAGCCTGTCCTAGAGAAAATAATTCACTTAAGTCTCTGTCTTTCTAAGTAAATGACAATTAGTTGAATATTTTACCATCTCGTGATCTTATAAAGGGAAGGAGCCTTTATCTTCTTGAACGTGGTAAAATCATTAAAGCAAATAAAAGGCTTAAATGCCTTTTGGCATTCATACACTCAGCCACTGATCGCATGAGAAACAGACTCCGTCCTGGGCTTTGCGGATATGGAGGTAAAGGTACAGTGCCTTCCCAAAGGATGAGTAAACAGGCAACTCCACTCGAGTTCGATAAGGACACAGAAGTCCTGGGGTGGGGAAAGCTCGGTGTGTGGATGAGAGGGCGGACGTCCCTACCGCTGGGGTGCAAAGAGAGCAATGGCTGCATAAAGATCAGGATAAAGTATTCAGGGTGATGACGGGGCAAAGACAAATGGAAACAAATTTCTGCTTGTTTCAGGTACGCAGCTTAAATATCATTTCTCTCCCCGGCTCTACCTCACTCTCCTCACACACAGGAAATAATATATTTAATATGAGTTCTCCAAAAACAAAACCATTTAAAAGTTTGAACTCGATCCCTAGAAAATAAGAACTTGTGACTATTATAATAACTGACAATCCC
>NW_012151507.1:7663653-7684888 GCF_000956105.1 Propithecus coquereli | reverse complement strand
AAAGGTACTCAAAATAATAAAAACAATAAATAAATGCATGAGTAAAAATTATGTCCTTTCTATTGTTAAAATGATTTATTAGAATATAAGTTCTTAAGAAGAAGTAGCAAAAATGTATTGCTTTTCATATAAATGACAGAATTTCTTGGGTATCGCAGGGAAGAATCTTCCTATCCTCCTCCCCACCCTTTTTATAACTCAAAAGTGACACGCTGCACTTTCCAAATTCTCCTTGTAGTTAAGACCTACAAGCTCAGGGTGGATTACGGGGTTGGGATATACTCTATAGCACAACTCTGCCCTTAAAATCTTACTGATCTTCTAAGATTGATCATAAATGGCACTTTGATATTCCCTTAACTTGATATGTTCTTTGCTTTCTCTGAATCCCAAAACCCTTCGTTGTACGCGTTATAGTTATTGTGGGCCCTTAATCTCTGGACACTGTTTTAATTTTCTATTCCCTGACAATCCTTAGCATATACCCTTCAATAAATATCATGCATTAACTGTTTGTTTAAGATAACATTAGCAAAACTCGGAATATATCTGTCTTTATCAATGAAGTCATGCCGTATGAGCACGGCAAACTGTTGGTAGTTGCCAAGGTAAGAGCCAACAAAAATGTTGGAGGAAAGGATTGGCATGAAAGTTGGAAGCAAAGGGAAGCCAAATGCAACTATATTAGCACTTAATTTCTTGTAATATTATTATAAATGCTAAATATAAGAAACTTTTGTATTACTTATATTTCATATTGGCTATAAAGTTAGTCCCTCAATTGGCAGAAAGAAAATCAACCAAGATCTGAGATTCAATACCTCGTTGTATTACTAACCCACACCATGCTATACGCAGTTCCCCCACTATCTAGTATTGTGGCATCTGCCTACTTTAAAAAAAAATTAAAATGACTATTAAACTTATGGCAATTATTAATGTTTCATTGAAGAAGAAAATCTAATTTACCATCAATATGCAATTGGTCTAAAGTATAATACAAATCAATAATTGAACACTATATCTTTACATAAAATATTAAGATGTTGGAACATGGTGGGTTTCTAATATTAAATATCCATCCTTGCCGTGTACAAGAACTTTATTATGGAATCGGTGTTATTTAATTGGGGAGAGAAACATGAAAATTTTATAATTTACGATATCAAAATATCATCCATGGCTCTATAAAATACGAAACAAAATACCTGCCTCATATGCATAATCTGAGAATCAAGCATGATGTCCTCATTGTTTAGTAACAAATGTTGATAATGATCTGCCATCTGTACTAATGGAGACAACCACTGAATGGGGACAGTCTCCAAGCTTCACTGCTTCTCTCAACAACAAACCATAAAATAAAAACAGTTTTAAGTATTTTAAAAGTCTTTCAGATGCACCTGAAGTAATATATAAGATACATTTTAAGTAAAATTATATTTTGATAATTGAAAATAATCCTCACATTTAGTATAAAACTAAATGTCCTATTCCACATGACAGTGTTTCACATCATTTTGC
Organism: Propithecus coquereli; assembly: GCF_000956105.1. Taxonomy (NCBI): domain Eukaryota; kingdom Metazoa; phylum Chordata; class Mammalia; order Primates; family Indriidae; genus Propithecus; species Propithecus coquereli. The sequence goes on along the minus strand of NW_012151507.1, from coordinate 7,683,364 downwards.
AATGATCCATCTTCTATGAAGGCAATTCTGAATTTTCTTCAACAAAGATAGATGCTATGGACTATTTTGAAAATCAAAAGCTCATGAGTCTTCATTTTTTGTTTACACATTAAAAAGCAAACAGAATGAAAACTTCTCATTTGTTTATTTTCCCTTTAAGTCAAATAGCTGCTAAACTTTATTTCAATTTAAAGTTTATTTATGAGCTATGAAACTCCATCGTTGTATAATATATTAGTTTCCTATGTGTAATCAATCTAACTTGGTGGGACCAGGGGCCAAAAGAAAATTGGCTAGGCAAGTAACTATTAATTTTAGAAATAACAGTAGTAGCTACCATTACTAGACATATTCATTCATGACCCCATTTGATTCTCACAAAAATCCTGTAAGGTAGGTATTATTTTTACATTTTAAATATTAGACTAGTGAAGTTCAGAGAAGTTAAATGATTTGTCCGTAATTACAGGTCTATTAAGTAAAGCCTGGATTTAATCTCATGACTACATTCTTTTTGTACCAGGTATGAGATAAATCAGACTCTTCACACTCATAACATAAGGGACTCAGTACTGATAATAACGTTAGAAGGATGATAATATTATTTCTATTTTATAAATGAAGAAACTAAAGCTCAATTTAAGAAACTTGCCCAAGGTCATGTAACTTGAAAACTATTAAACCACAATTCAAATTCATAGTTGTGCTTTTTACAATTCTTTGAAGCAGCTTCTAAAGGGCAGAGAAACATAAGATAGTAGCTAAACAGGAGGATTAAGAGAGGATTTTTTTTAAAGGTAAAATATCTTGAGTATATTATAGGACACAGAGAAATGTTGGGAAATTGCTAAAAGCACTTGATGCAAGAATTATCTAAATAGGAAATAGAATGCTTCTTTCTCTTGAACAGTAAGGAAAAGTGATTTGGAAGTATAAAAGGACTTATTAAAAAATACACTGAAACTCTTGCAGTAAGTACATGATGCAACAGGAAGAAAAAGAAAGGGAACGGGTTTTTGTTGTTGTTCTTGTTGGAGTTAATGCAAGAGCTATAGCAAAAGATAGTCAATAAAGCTATAAAACTGAAAGGATATGAATCCCAGCCAGCCAGCAGCCATTGTGCCCACTTTACAGCCTATCCACATAACTAAGGCAATAAAACTCACGAAGAACGGAGATACAAACATAGATTCCTGATGACAAAATATGAACTCTGGAATGCAACCATGTCAAAATCATCTCTGTCCTAGATTTCTCAGTTACATGAGCCAATAAATTTCCTTTTTAATTTAAGCTACTTTGAGTTAGAGTTCTGTCACCTGTAGCAGAAAGAGTCCCTGAATAAAATAATGTCACAAATATTTTACTTATGTATACACACATAAAGCCTCTACCTGTCACCTTGGATTCTGTAGAATCTTTATTTTCAAGAAAACTAGTAATTAGCTCTGCTTCTCATTTCTTACATCCATTGGCTAAATCTTATCCTAAACCTGTCTTTTTGGGGAGGTATACTAAAGGATCTATAATTTTAAAATATTTTTATTCTGAAACACAACACACAGAAAAATGCATAAAAGTTAAATGCACACATTAATAAGTAATCAATTATAAAATAAAAACAAATAATTACAAAAGACTCATGTAACCACCACCCAGGTTAAGAAAGAGAATACTGTCATACCCTGAAGGTCCCTTTGTGTGTCTTTTCAGTCTTAACCCCAAATTTCTCCCCAATCACTATCCTGACCTTAATAGTTATCACTTCATTGGTGTTCTTTATAGTTTTTCTATCTGTGTGCATACTAAAAATAGAGTTTCTTTTTGCCTGTTATTAAAACTTATACAAAGTAGAATCATACCAAATCCAATCTTGTACTTTGCTTTTTTTCCTAAATCTTATTTTTATGTGATTCATTCGTATTAACCAATGTAGTGTAAAACATTCAATTCATTTCCACTAGCATTTCTACTATATGAATACACCACAATTTAGCCATTTTAATGTCCAATTGTAATTCTAATATTAGGCATTTTACTAGTGGACATTTGAGTTGTTTCAATGTTTTGACTATCATAAACACTGACCCTAGGACAATTCTAATACATGTATTTTGGTGAACGTGTGCATAAATTTGACTAAGGTATATATCTAGGATTGGAATTTATGGGTATGTATATCTTTATCAGATAAAGCCAAACTGATTTCTAAAGGAGTTGTGCCTTGTCATAGTTTTTTAGACAATTCAATATCTTTTTTTTTTTTTTTTGAGACAGAGTCTCGCTCTGTTGCCCAGGCTAGAGTACCATGGTATCGGCCTAGCTCACAGCAACCTCCAACTCCTGAGCTCAAGCAATCCTCCTGCCTCAGGCTCCTGAGTAGTACCACCATGCCCAGCTAATGTTTTCTACTTTTAGTAGTTCCTGGCTAATTATTTCTATTTTTAGTAGAGACGGGGGTCTCGCTCTTGCTCAGGCTGGTCTCGAACTCCTGACCTCAAGCAATCCTCCCGCCTTGGCCTCCCAGAATGCTAGGATTATATGTGTGAGCCACCATGCCTGGCCAAGAAAATTAAATAGTTTTAAACATTCTAGATTATTCAGTAATAATCCTTTCTGCAGTGGTAAAGCTTCTACATAGGCCAATATTAGTATACATATAATAATTCAACCTTAAAAATGAGCATAATTTTCTGAATGTCTAAAAAGGTACATATTCAATAAAAAAACTTAAAACTACTTGACAATAAATATGATAGAAAAATATATTGGGTTAAAAATTATCTAAAATACTTTACATGATTTTTAGAATAAGTGAAATATATAAAATAGGGCATTATTTATTAAACCTCCAATTAAGTAAAGACTAATATTCTAATGATATTAAGAATTATTATTGCATATTTAATTTCAAAGGCAGCTGAACATTATTATGGTTGCAAGTAATCTGTACTATAACATTTATTCTCTAACTGTAAATTACAAATTTCTAATTTCATAAATGGATATAACAGTATCTATCATGATAAGCAATTAATTCTTCCATTGCTTAAACTACTATATGTTACAAAGCTACTGTCAAAGCATCTAGAAATCTCCAAGCACAAGGAGAGGCTAATTATTTCTTAAAACTACTTAGACATGGCAAAACCTAAAAATTCAAAACTTTGTTTTCAAACATACTTTCATTTTTAGTTTTCCTTTCCTCTTAGGCAATGAATGTGAAATATAAACGACCATGGGTGAGGAAAGGACAGCATCCCAAAAAGCAGCAGCCTCTGACAATGATTAATATGGAGCTGCCAAAGGATGTCTGGCAGCGAAAGAAGCAATAGCTTATGTAACTGATAAAAAATTAGTCAGTAAGACCCTAATAACGTATCTCCCTGGAACCTGAGATAGTGTCTTTGATGAATTGTTTAAGCCAGTCTGTATTCTTCTACCTGTTTAAACTATGGAGGCAAAAATATGGTTAAAAAAAATTACAGATAACTTCTGTTATTCAAAGTGGTTGATGGATGGGTTTGTCAGTTAATGGAATATGCTGATTAACAGAATTATCACATATACTGCTAATTAAAAATTAAAATATGTTTTTCATTAACACTGTATTGAATATCAGTTAATTTTTCCTTAAGGATTCTGAAAGCATTTCTATATTTCAAGTTATCTTTATAAGCCATGGAAACACTGCATAATTCTATTAATATAAAAAGTGTGAGAGACTGGACTGAATTTCCGTCCATCTCGTGACATACTTTAGAATCTATTTTATTGAATCAGTTAACAAAGGCTGACTTGCCATGTGGTCCTTATAATGGCAGAGCAGATAATGCAGAAAAAAATTCTGGGTATTTGGCCTTTCTAGTTATTTGAATCAATCTCTCTCTCTCTGGGAGTGTGGGTGGAGAGGGTGTTTCCAAATAATTATGAACTTACAATTAAACTAAACCTTTGTTAAATCTTAGAACATATTTCTCAGAGAGATATTCTTCTTACTGAACTTTAATCAATATATTATAATATGTTAAATAAGGCTACAGGTAAAAATTGCTCAACTGTGGTATATTCAAAGATTACTTTGTTCAAAACAAAGCTTCACCACCTACGGTTTGAACATCAGCTTCTCATCAAAGTGATCATAAAGGCTTCCTTTACAGAGATGGCTCAAAACCTTGATGAACACACCTATGTCACTGCTTATGATGGCCAGTCTCTTGAATCAGGCACCTGACTATTCTAGATACTAGCTGAATTTAGTGGTGGAACAAGGGCCCCTGAGAATCTACGCTTTGATCATCTGAGAAAGTCCCCAAAAGATGGGATACGGAGATATCAAAGAAAGAAGGAAAATAAGGAGAGATAGATGAGATTGTAAACAGATGACAATGCAACAGAGGAAGAAATCAACCTCAAGGTGAGATAAAGTGAATAATCACAATAGAACCATTGTGTATCACTATTACCATCAGAATCAGGTTATCCGATTTATACCATGAATTTACTACAATTGCTGTTCATTTCCAGAATGCCAAACCCAAATGCAGCGGAGAGGCCCAGCAAGTTTAAAACTAAAGCATTTTCTTTGGGTTTGGCAACCCACCTCCTCCAGAAAGTCTATCCTGAAAGTTCTGGCATAGCTGGCTTGGGAGATTCTCATCTCTAGTCTCTTACCCTATGGATCACTTTCACTTTAAATTCTTTAATGAGCATGTATTGTTTTTGTCACCAGAAAAATAAAGACATACAAAAGAGAATAAAAATAGTAAGTATGTGCCTATATAATCTGTGCCCCATCCTGGACTATGAGGTCTTTGAGATCATAAATTATAAATGATTCACCTTTGTAATCCTACTTCCTAGCCCACTACCTGGCAAACGATGCTCAATAAATGTTCTGCTAAATGAAGGTGTCTGAAGGGAAAGAGTATAAAAAAATAAATCACGGACATGATAAAAGATTTCCTGGCTACAGTATATTGGTTCATAATGGTCCAGGTCCTGAATTTTGGGCAATCACATTGAATTCTTTAACTCTAAAGGGTTCTGGTTAAAAATAACTCCAAGTAAATATTTATTCTCTTCTAGCCAGAACAATTAGTTCTATTGAGAAACTGTCCTATTCTTCACATCAGATCTCTTACTTTATCGCCAAAAGTACATGTTTAAAAAGATATACTATGTGAAGGGGAAGGAAGAAGGAAAAGCAAAGCCAGGAGAAAATAAACCGGGCAGCACTGTGCTATTTATCACATGGAAAATACTTACATGCAGCAGCAACACCGCAGCAAGAAAAGACTGGCCCTGACAGTAGCCAATGTCTTCATCATACACAGAGTAGGCCTAGGGAAAAGATGAAGGGAAAGAGATACTGTAAACATTCACAGATGTTAAGTGTTAGCTCACACCAGCCTGCTGCTTGTCCCTGTCCCTGGGATGTCCACCACAATTGCACCAATCTTTCAACTTGAATGTGTGTGCCATTAGCACCGTGGGATCCCCAGAGAGACTGTGCATGTTCCAAAGCAGTTCCAGATGTCCCTTTATCCCAGGTTGATCTTAAGAATTCTGAAATAAAGAAATTCTCAGAGCACCTAAGTTAATTTTAAAAGCTCCATTATGGTTTGAGGTCCGGTGTATGAGACCACAAGGATGAGGAAGAGTAAGAAGGATTTAAGGTTGATGTGGGAGTTCAAAGGCACTATGAAGGAGAAATCTGGAAGCTGCTGAGAGTGTAGTGTAGCTCTTCTATTCCGATACACACAAAAAAATTACCCTCTAGAACCTCCAGAAGTTCTCAAAGACCTTCTAAACTACTCTCATAGTTCCCACGTGGCTGCAGAGTAAAAATGGTTCCTTCCATCTATACGACTAAGGTAAACCTGAAAAACTTAGCATTGCCCTGAGCTTTTTGCAGAATGGCTAAGAGAGAGCCTCATGTCACATACATGCCTGCTGTTATAGGTGCTCTGGCTATTCCACATCTTTTCTTGTTGTTGTTGTTTTTAAATCCCAGTCCTGAAATGGTGCAAGCATATTCCACGTCCTTAACATCACTCTAACCAGGCCAGCTGGAATACAGCCAGCAAGCCTCATCCCTAGGAAATACGGCGCTCACTGGGAAGTAACTATCGCACCATTCAACTTAACACTCACCTCTTTATCTTCAGACAATTAAGGAAATAAGGTTGTATACTTAATATATACTAAATAGTACTTCAAACATCTGGGATTATAATATAAAAAAAAAAGCCATCGTATTAGTTTTGAAGAAGCTGAATGAGTCACAGGAGGCGAAGTGTGCTGATTAAAGAGTAAAGAATAGGAGTTAGAAAGCTTCTTCTGTAAAAGTCCAGACAGAAAATATTCTAGGCTTTAAGGGATGCTTATGGTATCAGTTGCTTTTTTAAAAAAACAATCTCTTAAAATGTAAAAACCATTCTTACATCAAGGGCAGTACAAAAAAAAGGCTTCCTGGGCCAGAGTTCACTGACCCTAATTTAGAGTTAAAAAAAAAAATTCAGGTACTGCTACGTTTATTTTTAAAAGACAAACATCCCAAAGTGTATTACTGGAATCCAGGATATGTAGCCCATCCCCTATATCCCATGTAGGTGCTGTGCCTCATTTAATGAGATTTCCACTTAATTTGCTTAATACAATGCATTGTGATTTTGTGAGTGTAATAAAAATTATCTCTGACCAGGGCAAAGTTTATCAAAAATAACGAGAAAGGCTTACCATAGAGAGGGTAAGTGTGGTATCTCCCATATGACAAAGTAGTCAGACTGCAGGGTCTAGAATTCTTTTTTTACTTAAAAAATAAACTTTATTGATGTATGGCTTACATTTAGTGAAATTTTAATTGCACAATTCCCTGAGTTAGGGCATTTATGTAACCTCACTATTACAGAATATTTTCATCACTCCAGAATGTTTTCACGCCTCTTTGCAAACATCTTCACTCTTGGCAACCAGTGATCTGATTTTTATCACAATGTATTAGTTTTGTATTTTTTTAATTTTCCATGAATGGAATCTTACAGTATGTACTCTTTCATATCTGGCTTCTTTTACTCAGCATAATTTTTCTGAGATTCTTCCATGTTGTGTGTATCAGTAGTTCATTTCTTTTCGTGGCTGAGTATTCTATAGTATGAATATACTACACTTTGTTTATCCATTCTCCTGTTTCCAGTTTTTAGCTAGTGTGAATAAAGCTTGTGTGTGTGTGATATACGCACACGCACACATATGCACATACACACATATATACACACACATATACAAAAGGCTTTTTGTGGATATAGGTTTTCATTTTCCTTGAGTAAATACCTAGGATTGGAGGTTCAAGGTTTAAATGGTAAGTATATGTTTAACTTATAGGAAATTGCCAAAGTGTTTTACCAACTGTTATACAATTATTACACCCCTACCAGCAATGTATGAAATACCCATCGTTTCACATCCTTGTTAATATAATACTTGACACTGTCAGTCTTTTTCCTTCTATTCATTCCTGTGGTTTTGACTTCCATTTCCCTGACAGTTAATAAGATAGAACATATTTTCATGTGCTTTTAGGCAATTGATACATATTCTTTTGTGGTTGCTCAATTTCTTGCCCAATTGTGTAGCAGGGTTGTTTGCCTGATTATTGTTGAATCATGGGAGTTCTTCATATATTCTGTTTACAAGTCTGTCTGTTCAGGATGCTGTTACAGAATACCACAGACTGGGTAGCTGATAAACAACAGAAGTTTCTCACGGTTCTGGAGGCTGGGAAGTTCAAGATCAAGGCACCAGCAGACTTGGTGTCTGATGAGGGCCCACTTCCTGGCTCACAGAAATGGCACTTCTCAGCATGTCCTCCCATGGCGAAAGGGGCAAACGACCTCCACTGGGCCTCTTTTATAAGGGCACTAATCTACTCACGAGGGCTCTGCCCTCATTATCTAATCACCTCCCAAACCCTTACCTCTTAATATTATCACCTTGGAGGTTAGGGTTTCAACACATGAATTTTGAGGGGACATAAACACCCGGACCATCACTAAGTCCACTGTCAGATGTATATACTGCAAATATTTTCTCCCTGCCTGTGATTTGCATTTTCATTTTCTGAAATCTGTCTTTCAAGCAGCAGATTTAAATTCTGATGAAATTCAAATCAATAGTTTTTTTTTCTTTTATAGTTCATATTTGTGTGAACATGTGTCCTGTTTTGGGGTCATGAACATTTTTTCCTATGTTTTCTTTTAGAAGTCTTTAACTTTCAGCATTTATAATTAGGTCTGTGATCCACTTTGAAATAAAAAATTTTAAAAACCAAGTAGTCTACATCCTTCAATTTTATGCATTTTCAAAATAGTTTAGACTATTCTAGGCTCCTTTTATTTCTATGTAAATTTTAGAAACTTTTTAATTTCTTCCAAAAAATGCCTATTGTGATTTTGACTGGGATTGTGTTGAATCTATAAATAAATTTGGAGGATGACATCTTCACAATATAGTCTATCAGTCATGACCGTGGTATATTTCTTTCCATTTATTGAGATCCTCTTTAATTTCTCTTAGTAATACTTTATAGTTCTTAGTATAGAGATCTTGCACGTCTTTTTAAAAATTTTCCCCTAAACATTTTATATTTTCACGCTATTAGAAATGTGGGGTTTTTTGTTTTTTCAGTTTTTGGTGTTTTTTTTAGACAGGGTCTACTCTGTTGCCCAGGCTTGCATGCAGTGGCACGATTATAACTACTGCTATAGCTTTAGCTTCCCTGCATTAGCTTCCCGAGTAGCTGGGACTAAGGTATACCTTACCACACCTGGCTAATTTTTCTTTTTTCTTTTTTTGTAGAGATGGATCTTGCTATGTAGCCCAAGCTGATCTCAAATTCCTAGCCTCAAGCAATCCTCTCACCTCAGACTCCCAAAGTGCTGTGATTATAGGCATGAGCCGCTACACAATGCCAACGTGGTATTTTTAAAATTTCATTTTCCAGCTGTTTGTGGTTAGTACACGGAAATGCAATCAATTTTTTATATTGACCTTTATGCTATGTCTTTAGTAAATTTACATATTAGTTTTAGCTGCCTTTTAAAATATTCCTTAGGATTTTCTACATGTATAACCATGTTGTCTGAGAATGTTATAGTTTTACTTCTTCTGACCTGTATGCCTTTTTTCCCTTGCCCTCCTGCACTGACTCCAGTATTGTACTTGTACTGCAATACAATGGTGAATACAAGTGGTGAAAGAGGAAGGACATCTTCATCTTCTTCCGGATCTTAGGAATCAAACATTCAGTCTTTTACCATTAAGTACAATGTAGATTTTCCATAGATGTCCTTCATTAGGTTGAGGAAGTTTCTCTCTATTATTACTTTGCTGAGTACTTTTATCTTGTATGTGTATTGAATTTATAAAATCATTGCAATGATCATTTTATTTTCTCTTTTGTTATGTTAATACAGTAAATTTCACTGATTTTCAAATGCTGAACCAATCTCGCATAACTGGGTCAAGATGTAGTTTTCCTTTATTTTGCTGGATTCAATTTCCTGCTCTTATTTTTACTTTTTTGGAAAGTATTTCATGAGGGATATTGGCCTGTAACTTTTTTTTGTTATGTTTGACATATTTTGGCACAGAGTTATACGCTGGCCTTATAAAACAGGTATGTTAGTGTTCTCTCTCACTCTGTTTCTGACAGAATTTTGTGTAAGAATGGTATTAATTCTTCCCTAAGTTTTAGAACATAACAATGTCTGAGAACTAGATGATCAGGAAGCAGCCTTTCAGCTATTTAAAACTCTAATCATTTAGAGTTTTTGTTCTTTTTTATAAATCATATTTATTGAGGTATAATTTATATACAGTAAATTGACCCTTCACTCATTTTTTTTTGAGAAAGATATACTACTGGATTTGTTGATGACAAATACTTCCACAGTCTTTAAATTCTATCTGTATGAAGCTAAAGAATGAGGAAGCAAAGTGCTTTATTCCACAGAAGTATCTTTACTGAGTTAATATTTGACATTACATATTTGGCCTTTTAGTCTTCGACATATTCAACTCAAGAATCCTGGTCTATGTAAGAATTATCCAATTAGGTAGAATTTATGCATCTATTGTATAGGCACAATGAAATCACCATCTACCATATCGTCCCCAATTCCCATGCTAGCATAACCATGTATCCCTGGTGTCCTGGCATAATTATTAATAACATCACCTTAACCTTCAAGTATCCTAATTAGGATGATAAATAGAGCCATCCATTCTATACTAGGATTCATATAATAAATTCCTCTAATTTTGTGCCTGAAAAATAAAAAAAAGTGTGCCTTATTTTTTAAAGAAAGGATATGCTAATAAGATAATTAATATTATATAAATCAGCATTTTCTTTTTGCCTTAACTGCCAGGAATTAATTATCACATAAGTTACTCAACTCTAGAAAACAGCTCATCTCTGATATCTGATAACATCCACTCCTCTTGGTCACTATATTTTTATCTATTTTACATGAGTTTTAATTTTATAAAATCTTTCAGGTCTTTCAGTAAATAGAAGGGCAATCAAAAAATCAAACTCAATCATAAAATCATATTATGGTACTATTGTTCTCATTTAACCTTTTTCTGCTAATGAGTATATTATCATACTCTCTTCTAATGAGAGAAAAATTAGAGCACTAGAATAATTACCTAATGAATCTGAAAGAAGCTTTTCTTCGTTATTACAGTTTCCAGAGTTCTGCCTAATCCTTTTACTTATTTAATTTTCTTTGATTTATACAGATATATTTCTGATTGCTTCACTTGTGCTTTTATTCAGGGTTCATGGGTGTGTGTGTGTGTGTGTGTGTGTGTGTGTGTGTGTGTGTGTGTGTGTGTGTGTGTGTACTGGGGGCTGGAAGAAGGATACAGGGAGAATACAGAAGAAAAAAAGGAGGAAGAAACAGGGAAAAAGTTCTAATCCTATCTCTGTTTGTAGTATGTCTGATTATAAGGTGGTCTGTCACTTTCTTTTCCATAGACTAGAAAATCTGAGATTTGCTGATGACAAAGCATATTACATGAGCAATAAATATATTCTCAAGGCTTCTCCTTCTCCATGAAAGATGTCTGAAGTTCAGGATTCCTTAAAAATGTGGATCTTCAACAATACTATAAAACTAAAAATTGATAACAGGAAGAACTTCAAAAAATTCACAAATACAAGAAAATTAAACAACATGCTCCTGAACAGCCAATGAGTCAATGAAGAAATAAGAAGGAAAATTTAGAAATTTCTTGAGACAAATGAAAACGGAACCACAACATACCCAAATCTATGGAATACAGCAAAAGCAGTTCTAAGAGGGAATTTTATAGCAATAAACACTTACATCAAAAAGAAGAAAGATCTCAAAAAACAACCTAATCTTTGACCTCAGAGAACTAGAAAAACAAAAACAAACTAGGCCCCAAATTAGTGCAAGGAAGGAGATAACAAAGATCAGAATAGAAATAATGAAACAGAAACTAGAAAAACAATAGAAAAGATCAACGAAATGAAGAGTTGTTTTTTTGAAAAGATAAACAAAATCAACAAATCTTTAGCTAGACTAAGGAAAACAGAGAGAAGAATAAAATTGGAGATAAAAAAGGAAATGATACAGTTAATACTACAGAAAAACAAAGGATTATATGAGACTATTTTCATAGTCTCATATTGAAAATAATAATTTTCAATAATTATTATATGTACCAACAAATTGGATAACCTGGAAGAAATGGACAGATTCCTGGACATATACCATCTACCAAGATTGAATTATGAAGGAACGGATGAGTAAGGAGATTGAATCAGTAATAAAAAGTCTCCTACTAAAGAAAAGCCCAGGACCTGATAGTTTCACAGTTGAATTCTACCAAACATTTAAGGAACTATTACCAATTTTCTCAAACTCTTCCAAATAATTGAAGAGAAGGGAATATTTCTAAATTTATTTTACAAGACCAGTGTTACCCTGATACCAAAACCAGACAAACACATACAAAAAAAGAAAACTATACGCCAATATCTCTGATGAATATAGATGCAAACATCCTCAACAAAACACTAGCAAACCAAAGTCAGGAACACTTAAAAAGATCATCCACCATGATCAAGTTGAATTCGTCCCAGGGAAGCAAGGATGGTTTAACATATGTAAGTCAATAAATGTGATATATCACATTAGAAGAATGAAAAAGGATAAAAACCATATGATCATTTCAACACATGCAGAAAAAACATCTGACAAAACTCAACATTTCTTCATTAAAAAAATCCTCAACAAATTATGTTAAGGAATGTACCTGAACATAATAAAGGCATATATAACAAACTCACAGCTTACATCATAGTGAATGAGGAAAAGTTGAAGCTTTTCCTCTAAGAACCTGAACAAGACAAGGATGGCCACTCTTGTTACCTCTATTCAACATAGTACTGGGAGTCTTAGTCTGAGCAATTTGGCAGAAGAAAGTATCTGCCTATAACATGATTTTGTATGTAGAAAACCCTAAAGACTCTACCAAAAAGCTAAACTAATAAATAAATTTAGGAAAGTTGCAGAATACAAAATCAACATACAAAAATCAGTGGCATTTCTACACACTAACAGTAAACTATCCAAAAAAGAAATCAAGAAAATAATCCCACTTACAATAGCTACCAAAGAAAAAATGCTTAGAAATAAATTTAACCAAGAGGGTGAAAGATCTCTACATTGAAAACTATAAAACACTGAGGAAAGGAATTGAAGAAAACACAAATAAATGGAAAGATATCCTGTGTTCATGGACTGGAGAAATCAATATTGTTAAAAGGTCTACTATCCAAAGCAATCTATGGATTCAATGCAATTCTTATAAAAATAACAATGACATTCTTCACGGAAACAGAAAAAAATCCTAAAATTTGTATGGAACCATGAAAGGCCCTGAATAGCCAAAGCAATCTTAAGCAAAAAGAACAAAGCTGGGAGGATAACACTACCTGACTTCAAAATATACTACAAAGTTATAGTTAACTAAAACAGTATGGCACTGGCATAAAAACAGAAATACAGACGAGTGAAACAAAATAGAGAGCCCAGAAATAAATCCATGCATTTACAGCCACCTATTTTGAACAAACATGCCAAGAACATACACTGAGGAAACGTACCTTACCAGATTCTGTGGAGCCTGAGGGCAGGCTCACCTGACCCAACCCCACCCAGCCTCACTCCCCCGCCTGCCTCTGCTGTGGTGGAGAATAAGGACTCAATTGGAAGTTCCAGGACCCCACCCCCCCGCTGAGGCATTCCAATGCTACTCCTAAGGGAAAACAGCTGGTCCCAGGTCCCCAAAACAACATGACAGCCTACTCCTTCCAACAAGTCCCACCTACTAATAGGGAGGTAAATTTGCACAGACCCTTAGAGCATTTACTGACTCGATCAGATAAGGTGTGGTTCATCCCTACCCACAAGCACCAACTACTGTCTCAGAGATTAAACCGGGTGTGCCAACACAATTCACACTGTTAAGAAGACCACACGGTTGGGGAAAGAAAAACGATTTCAAAGACCTCCATCCTTCCTCATCAAAGAGAGACAGGGAATCTGCCCACGCACAAGGACAAGCCGCACAGCAGGAGGTGACATTTATTGTGCAGTCAGACCTCTCTGCTAATGATCATCTGTATTTGCAGCCGCTCCCCAGTGCCAGCATCACCGCCTCAGCTCCACCTCAGGTTGTCAGGCATTAGATTCTCATAAGGAGCCGCAACCTAGATCCCCAGCACAGGCAGTTTACAGTAGGGTTCGAGCTCCTACAAGAATCTAATGCCGCTGCTGATCTGGCAGGAGGCGGAGCTTATGCGGCGATGTAAGTGATGGGGAGCAGCTGTAAATACAGATGAAGCTTGGCCGCCACTCACCTCCTGCTGTGCAGCCTGGTTCCTAACAGGCCACGTACCCATACAGGTCGCAGTCTGGAGGTTGGAGACCGCAGGTATAAAAGATTAAAAAATGGTATACCTGTAGAGGGCACGTAACAAGAATGGGCTTGCAGGACTAAAAGTTGCTCCAGGGGGGTCAGTGAGTGGGGCGTGAATGTGGAGGCCCAGGGCCTTACTGCATGCTACTAGAGCCTTTATAAACACTGTACACTTAGGCTACGTTAAACTTACATTTAAAATTTTTTTTCTTCAATAACAAATTCACCTTGGCTTACTGTAACATTTTTACTTTATATACTTTTAAAATTTTTTTAACTTTTTGATTATTTTGTAACAATACCTAACTTAAAACACAAACACATTTTATAGCTGTACAAAATAGTTTCTTTTGTTATATCCTTGTTCTATAAGCTTTTTTCTACTTAATTTTTTTTTTTTTTACTTTTTAAACTGTTTTGTGAAAAACCAAAACACAAGCACACACATTAGCCTAGGCCTACACAGGGTCGGGATTTTCAGCATCAGTGTCTTCCACCTCCACTTCTTGTCCCTCTGGGTCTTCAGGGCAATGATACACATAGAGCTGTTGTCTCCTATGATAACAATGCCATTTTCTGGAATGCCTCCTGAAGGACCTGCCTGAGGCTGTCTTACAGTTAACTTTTCTTTTTTAAGTAGAAGGAGTATATTCTAAAATAATGATAAAAAGTATAGTATAGTAAATACATAAACCAGTAACATAGTCATCTATTACCAAGTATTATGTACTATACATATTCTAAGTATCATACTCTTCTATGACTGGCAGTGCGGTAGGTTTGTTTATACTAGCTTCACCACAAACACGAAATGCATGGCAATACAATGTTATGATACTAGGCAACAGGAATTTTTCAGCTCCTTTATAATCTTATGGGACCACGGTCATATGTGCTGTGGAGCTCGAGACCAGCCTGAGCAAGAGCAAGACACTATCTCTGCAGAAAATAGAAAGATTAGCAGGGCTTGGCGGTGTGCACCCATTAGTCTCAGGTACTGGGGAGGCTGAGGCAGGAGAATGGCTTCAGCCCAGGAGTCTGAGGTTGCTGTGAGCTAGGATGATGCCACGGCACTCTAGCCCAGGCAACACAGTGAGACTCTGTCCTCAAAAAAAAAAAAAAAAAAAAATTCTTTTATTTTCTTTGAGACAGGATCTCGCTCTGTCACCAATGCTGGAGCGCAGTGTCACAATCACACCGCACTGCAACTTCAAACTCCTGGGCTCAAGTGATCCTTTTGCCTGCCTTTCGAATTCCTGGCCTCAAGCAATCTTTCCACCTCAGCCTCCCAAAGTGCTGGGATTACAGACGTGAGCCACTATGCCTTGGCTTAAAAGTTTTCTAATAGAGGTTCTGACTCTAGACATCTAAATTCCAGCTCTGCCAGTTACCAGAATTACTTAACTTCTCTATGCTTTGATTTCTTTCATTGAGGCAATAAATTATTTATTGTCTACTACATAGAAGGCTGGGCTAAGCAGTGAATAAAATGGCCAAAAAAACCTTCGCTCTCATAAAGCTTATTTTCTAGTGGGAAAAGACAGACAATTGACATACGTAAATGATCTATATAGTATGTTTGAAGGTAATAAGTGCAATGGTGAAAAATAAAGCAGGGAAAGGGGCTAAGAAATGCTGGGCGAAGAAGAGAATCCCATTTTAAATAAAGTGGTGAAGGCGGGCCATAGTGAGAAAGTAACACTTCAGCCAGAAGTTGGGAGAGGTTAAAGAGTAAGCCATGTAGATCTGTAGGAAAAGAATGTTCCAGGCAGAAGGAACAGCCAATGCAAGGGCTCTGAAGTGTGAGCAAGCCTGGCACGTATGTCCGGGACAGAATGCATAATGGAGAGAACATGACATTACAGCCTGGAACCACTGTAAGAATTATGGCTTTTACAATAAATGAAACAGAAAGCCACTGGAAGTAGAAGAGCAGGTAGGAGATGGGTTTAGACCAGGGTAGCTACAGTGGAGGTGGTGAGAAAGACCAGATGCTGGACATGTTTTGACAGTAGAGTCAGTAAGATTCCTAATGCGTCGGCTGTGTGGTGCTGGCGAGTCAGTCACGTGCAGCCTGCTGACCTTCCCATGGCTGCAAAAGAGTGTGCCGTGGGCCTGGAACATTTCCTCACGTGGAGATGAGGAGCCCTCACAGCCTGTGCTGGGCTTACTGCATGGTTTAGTAATACCTTTCTCTGTTCTGGGCCTGATATACACTGCTTGTTTGGTTTAAGAGTGTGTGTCATATGGCCCCTGGCCAACCCCACCTGTGTCTCTGTTCCTGGTGGGGAGGGAGCAGGTCCTTTGCTTGTGCCACAAGAAGGGTATATGTAGATCACCCCCCTGCCTTGGCTGGAGGGCGAGACCCACTGGCCACGATGCTCACTGTGAATGCTAATCTTGCTCTTTCTCTTCCATACATGAGTAAAGTGTTGTTCCATCTAGTGCCTGTGTGAGCTGTATCTTTTTGGCAACCCTAACACCTGCAAACCATGCACTGGGTTGATGTCCTGGGATTGCTGTTCCTGGTGGGAGGCAACAGGCATCACTTGCTCAACATGTGGTGTAAGCGAAATAAAGGAGCATCAAGGATGATCCAATGTTTCTGGACTGAGCAAATGAAACAATGGAGTTAGCTGAGATGGAAAGACTATGGATGAACAGGTTTTGTAAGAAAGATCAAACATTCAGTTTTAAAGAGGCTACGTTTGGCACTTATGTGCACATATAGCAGTAACATTCATCAGGTGTTGGGCAGGTGCAGGGGGAAGGAGGGAATGGGTATATTTACACCTAACGGGTGCGGTGTGCACCATCTGGAGGATGGACACGCTTCAAGCTTCGACTCGGGTGGTGCAAAGGCAGCATATGTAACCTAAACATTTGTCATTTGTACCCCCATAATATGCTGAAATAAAAAATAAAATTAAAAAAAAAGGGTAAGTTTGAGATATCTGTTAGATATCCAGAGAAGAAATCAAGCAGGCCGTTGAACATATAAGCTTAGGTTCGAGGAAGAGGTTGGGGTCAGAGATATAAATTTGGCCATTATCAATATATGCATGGCATTTAAAGCAGCGGGACTACATGAAATTATCAATGCAATAAATGTACACAGAAAAAAAAGCCTAAAGACTGAAATTAAGAAGTCAGGAGAAAACTAACGAGCAAAAGAGACTTTGAGGAAAAAGAGTGCAGGAGAAGGCAAGTGAAGAAAATAGCTGAAGAACAAGGGAGTAATCAACAGCGTCAGATGTTGCTGATCGGTCAGGAGGAAGAAGACTGCGATTTGGTCAGTAAAGGTGCAATGTAGAGTAGGAACGAGGAATTGGTCCTGGCAAGTATAGATAATTCTTTTGAGAATTTTTTTGGTAAAGGGGAACAGCTATGTTTATCTGTAACACAAAGGTAATAATGGTAGCCACCATATAAAATTGAGGATTAAACACAATGCCTAGCACACGGTGAAGTGCTGAATAAACGGCAGTAATGGCAGGCTGATGTCAAGGAGCATTACTACGTCCTTCCTTATGGAGCTGCCTGGACGGGGTCTTACTCACTAGTAAAATTCTTACAGATTCTTAGATTCATTGCTTCCTTGAGAATGATCAGTTTTCTACAGGTGCCTAAAAAAAAAAAAGACCAATTTGTTTATCAATGCGTTGTACCTTCTTTTTACTCTGTGATATACCAATGTAGGCCTAAGACATCTTTGCAAACTCTTACAACTAAAACTTACGAAGAACAGAAAGGGTAATAAAATTCATCTTTAAAAATTCATTAAGTTTCCTATTCCCTTCTTGAAGCCATTAGGCAGAGCAAGATAGGTATTCACATGGAGGGGTGGCCTGGCGTGGAATGTCAGACCCTTACTAGAATGACAATGCCATCCGTGGGCTAAGTGGGTGGCCAAGAGTGGAGAATCAGTGCATGAGAAGATGAGAAGTCCATGCAGGGTGACTTCCTGGCACAGGGTGTTAGAACCTGACCATAGCAAGGAGAGCATCTGCACAAGAGAGAAATGGCAGCCGTAATGGGAGATTGGTTACAGACAGAGCTGTTGTCCAAGTGGATAAATGTATTAAGGATAGTGGGAGTTAGTTTCTGACTGTCAGAGAAGGAAGTTACAAATATAGGAAGGGAGAACACTAGAATTAATCCTCTGGTGTTGGATTGCAATTAGAAGTATTGCTATGATCTCTAGTTTTCAACACCAATACTTAGTTATAGAAACAAATATGGGCAGTGACATCAGCAAAAAAGGCAGAAAATTTTCTCCTTATAGCAAAAATAGTCAAAATCAACTTTTTCAAAAACCTGGAAATTGGCCAAAGGCTTGCAATAGCCTGGAGAGTATTTATTCCAGAAAAATTACTGCATCTTGGTAAGAAGAGGGAATTTTGTGGCATTTTTTAACTAGCCTTAGTGCTACCTCCCCACCTTCCAGCTTCCTGATAACCTTGAAAATTAATAGCCTGCATTTGTAGTGACAACAAGCAGTCTGGCAGCCATCAGAGGGAGTAAGATGGGATTAGAGGCCCTGCAAAGCCTCATTCCCAGAGAATTATCATGATTAGACCTGTCTGGTGGTTCCCTCGAACACTCCACTTGCAATGCTCACCCAATATGAAAAAGCTTTTCCCCAGGAGCATCTGTCAAAAACAATTACAGGTAATTGTTTGTGTGGCTGTCTGAGGAGATGGATAAAAATTGGGGCAAACAACTATAGAGAAGAGTATGGAGGTTCCTCAAAAACCTACAAAGTGAACTATCATATGATCAAGCAATCCCGCTCCTGGGCATTTATCCAAAGGAAAGGAAATCAGTATGTCGAAGAGGCATCTGCACTCCTGTATTCATTGCAGCACTATTCACAGATATAAAATCAACCAAGTATCCAACAACAGACGAATGGATAAAGAAAATGTGGTATATACACACAAGGGAATACAATTCATCCATAAAAAAGAATGAAATCCTGTTATATGCAGCAACATGGATGAAACGAGAAGGCATTATGTTAAGTGAAATAAACCAGGCACAGAAAGGTAAAACACTGCATGTTTTCATTCACATGTAGAAACAACAAAAAAGTTGATCTTATAGAAGAAAAAAGTAGAACAGAGGATACTAGAGGCTGGGAAGGGAGGGGGAAGTGAGGGATGCGGAGAGATTTGTTACAGGACACAAAATTACAACCAGGTAGGAGAATAAGTTTTAGTGTTCTATAGCACTGTAGGATGACTATAGTTAACAATAATGTGTTAGTTTCAAATAGCTAGAAGTAGCATATTGAATGTTCCCAACACAAAGAAATGATAAACATTTGAGATGATGGATATGCTAATAACTTCAATCTGATCATACATCATATACATTGAAACATCACTATGTACCCCATGAATGTGCACAATAAAAAATGGGGGAAAACAATATACCAATCAAAAAGCTTAAAAGGAATACCTGGGGAATGAGATGTCCATGAGAGCTTTATAAGACTCATATCTGAGAATCTAGAGGGCAATGCTCACGTGTAGGGCTATGCACATGCTCGAGGCTTTGTGCATGCTCAGGAGGGCTCCATGCTCTCACCTCTGGCAGATTTGAAGCTCTGCGTAAGCAGGAAGTGAAGGCAAGACAGTTTCAACTGGCTGGCTGAGTAATGGAAAGCTGTGCCCAAACACACATA
>NW_012151507.1:7658468-7659880 GCF_000956105.1 Propithecus coquereli | reverse complement strand
TAAGTTCAGGAGGCACCATGAATAGCATTTTATTTGAAGGTTCCTTGTGTTTTGTCTTTGCAAATTAGTTTTTTCTTTCTTTTCTCTTTTTTAGAAAGTAATTCTACTTTTCTTCTCTTCCTCAAAGAGTAACATTTTCTAAAGAGTGACCATAATCAAACCCTTAGGATCCACACCAATCACTTTATTCTAATTTTATCCGTTTTTATCATCCTTATAATCTCACCCTCTCTCTTCTGTATCCTAGTAATGATGGCTTCAATTAGCCTTTTGGCTGAAAGACTACAGACTCCACAGAAACTACAAAGCTATTTCAAGAAAAGCTCTTATGGAACTAAGAACATGAAGAAACTTTGAAAATCCCTTCAGGTACTCTCAAGAGCATTACAAATCACTCATTCTCTTTCCAGGAGTCCAGCTGCACAAACCTGACCTTTTCATTGTTACAGTCTCAGATGAAAAATCCGTATTTTAAAATTACATTATATTAATATCTTCTCAGTTGAGTTCTGACTCATAGAAAGTCTATCCTGTTAATATGTATATTAGAGAGAACCCCAAAGAAAAACAACCCCAAAATAATCCCTCCTGTTTGACTACAGTGATACTGACAAACATAATAAATGATTTTGAAGTCCTGTCAGAAAAGACTAAGTATGAAGTTAACCCTCAAACATACACACATCCCTTTATACAAGTGAAGCTTTTCAACTTTGGGTTGCTAAGATTTCTTTATGAGTGTGTTTATATGCGTGTGCATACACTTACTGTTCTAAATAGTCGTGAACATAATCGGCCTTGGCAGAAAAGCAGAATGGGACGATTCTTCTAAAAGGGATAATGTGAAATGATTTAAAGGAGAAAAAAACTGAAACTCTGAGAGATTAAAATTTATCAATATGCAAATCTGGCACCCTCTCTACTCTAATGTAGACAAGAGGATCAGTGAATATTCCCCTTCTCCCCCAGAAAATATGAAACTATTAACCAACAAATTGTCTACTGAAAAGTTTGAGGAAACACTGAAAAATTCACCTCTCGTATTTCCTCACTAGAGCTAAATGGTATCTTGCAGAAGAAGAAATTTTGGAAAAACTGTCCTACAAGAATGCTAATAACTAAGCAAAGATTTTAGTGTTCTTTAGTATCAGGGACAAAAAATTGAAGTGTTTAGGCTGCCACAGAGGACAGTCTCTAGTAAATATCTCAGGCTTTTAGTTGAGATCCTGGAAGGGCTTCACCTTCTAAGCAAGAAATAGAATAGTCGAAAATGGGTCCAAGGGATTTGCCATACTCTATCTTCCTGCCAGAAAAACACTGAATCTATTCTGGAGAAAAATAATATCATTGAAAGCCTTTATAATTGTTCATACACAAGGTTTAGCATTCTACTAAAAATGATCCAGCATGAA
>NW_012151507.1:7655510-7658418 GCF_000956105.1 Propithecus coquereli | reverse complement strand
TACAGAGTTTCTCTTTAGACTGATAAAAATACTCTAGAATTAAATAGAGATGATGGTTGCACAACTTTGTAAACATATTAAAATTCACTGAATTGCACATTTTAAAGGGGTGAATGCTGTGGTATGTGAATTATATCTCAATAAAAAAAGAAAAAAATGGATATGCACATATGTTTGTGTGTACACACATACATACGCATGTATGTATTAAATACATATATTCCCTAGCTCTGTCCAGTGAAATGACTTGCAAGCGATAATACCCCAATAACAATAAACACACCTAGCACCCAGATCTTGGTTTCTTACCACGTCTGCTAAAGGAAACAGAGATCTTTGGAGAAATGGCTAATTCTAGAGCTGGGACTGAGAAATAAGCCTGAAACATCTTTCTGAGCCATAAAGAAAGGCAAAGCTCAAAGAAGGATAGAATATGTCAAAAGGACACAGAAACCGGCTTGAAGGCTTCCCATTGGCCAATTTGGGGACAATTTGAGCACCAAACAGTCACAGCAAGAGAATATAATCCACTGACTAAAATGAGAATCCATGAGTCCATATGGATATGATAATAAATAAATGAATGAATATATTGAAACTCTGAGGAGGAATGGGACATTTACATTATTATAAAGTATTTCCATACAAAACACCTATTAATTACAAAGGGTACAAAAGTAACTTCATAATGAAGACAACTGGTAGACAACACTTTATTTATGTGATCATCATCAATAATGGGAAAAATTGAAACTGTATACCACCGAAGAGGAAGAAATAAGAACAGGTTATTTCTTCTATGCTATTTCTGTCAAAGATGTATAACCTGACTCTAACCATGACAAAACATCAGAAGAACCCAAATTGAGGGACATTCTAAAAAATGGCTGACCTATAATCTTTAAAAGAATCAAGGTCAAGACAGTAAAGCAAAAAGTGAGAACTGTTCCAGATCAAAGGAAATTAAAGAGACATGACAGCTAAATGAAATGTATCCTTTTTCTATAAAGAACATTTGGACAATTAGTAAAAACCTGAATGATGTCTAAAGCTTAGGTAGTGGTAGCAATATATCAATGTTAATTTACTGATTTATATATTGCATTATGGTTATGTAGAAGAATATCCTTTCTTGTTGGGGTGTTGAGGCATCATGCTGGAAAATCACTCTCAAACAGATCAGGAAAACAAAATTCTGCACTTGCAACTTTTCAGTAAGTTTGAGATTTAAAAACAATAAATAGAAATATGGGGCCAGGTGCAGTGGCTCACACCTATAATCCCAGCACTTCGGAAGGCTGAGGTGGGAGGATTACTTAAGCCCAGGAGTTTGGGACCAGCCTGGCCAACATAGTGAGACCCTGTCTCTACAAAAAAATAAAATTAGAGGTTACAGTGAGCTATGATCAGGTCATTGCACTCCAGCATAGGCAACAGAAAAAGAACCTGTCTTAAAAAAAAAAAGAAAATACGCACACACACACACACACAAACACATATACATATATATAAATTTGACAGTATCATTTTGTCTATTGACTCGAATAATAAAATATGTGAGCCTAGAAAAGGTTATTAAGTTTGTCCTATATGCTGGTAAAAGGGAGAGTATCAACATAAGCTCTAAAAATAGATTCACTGATATGAAATAATCTAAACACTGGAGACAATAAATGTAGAAGGCTACATGTACTCACAAATAAATATTCACTCACAAAGCAATTTTCTTATCTAACATAGCTGGCAAAATTCCTAGATGTAAGTTTCCTCTTATATAACTCTTTAAAAAAAAATAAAAGGTCCTTGGCTACAATTTAACTGACATACTCTTTTAGAAAAAGGAAATATAAAACAACTAGACTACCACATCCTTTAAAAAAATTTTAACGTCCCCATTACAATTAAACTACTGCCTGATTATGGTAAATTAGAGTTTTCAGTTTACCTTCTTGTACTTTTGATTTTTAAAAAAAGGGTATAATAGAGGACACCACTCAGGAACTCTACAAAATAAAGAGAAGCAATAGCCCTGCCCTTAAGGAGCTTAGCCCACAAAGATTCTGCGAATAAAAGCACTTCACAGAAGAAGGAAATAGTAGGAATTGAGAGCTCTTTTCGGGTTTAGATGCATTAAACTTTGATCTAAAATACCTATATTCTCTTGAAATATGGTTAGTGTGAATTAAATAAATAAATAACCTATCTTCCGGCCATGGAAATGCATGTCACGTCTCCAACAGCAGGGAATACAACTGACTGAGGGCCCGACTAATCCCTATGCTCTGAAATCCTTCCCTGCATTTGCACCAGGGCCACACTTCCCGCGGGCTGCTCTAGGCAATGACTGAGTAGATCGTGACATTAAGGCAGGCCGGCTTCTGAATAAGGTGGGACCTCACAGGGAACATTGCCGAGGATTCCCCACGTGCCTCGTCAAACATTCCTTAGAAGTAAACTACAGTCTAAGGTGTTTCCTTCTAACCTTCCTTCCGTTCTTCTTCCCTTGTGGTTAGACTTGCATTGTGGTCCAGTGGCTCTCCCAGCTCCTTCCCTGTTTTCTCTCACAGGCGTTACCCCTCATACATGTCTCAGACATTGAAACCAGTCTTCTTAGAGGGTCGGAATTAAGACAGTCACTTCCATCAAATCAGTCCACAGAGTTAATTATATTGGCACAGTGTGACTAGTACTACACTTGCCCCTCTGAGACAAAGAAAAAGAGAATGCCAAAGACACCTTCTTCCCTGAAAGACTGAACACAAGGCAGAAAAGACTTAAATGAAACTAATCAGATATTGTTCAAAATATGATCTGTAATAATAATCTAAATTTCATAGAATATTTTAAACATAAATTTTATTGTGTACATTTGAGGTTTACAACATGATATAGGATACACATAGATAGT
>NW_012151507.1:7642840-7653408 GCF_000956105.1 Propithecus coquereli | reverse complement strand
GTTTAAGAAAATAGAAGAAAAAAGAATTTCATGAGAGAACGCAGGAAGAAATGAAGAGCACAAGAACAAATAAACAGGCGAATCTAAATGAATATGAACTTTTTAAAACCAACAAACAAAAAAATAATATCCTTCGTGCATGGGGGTGGTGTTAGTCCATGCACAGAATTAAACACATGACAATAATAGGACAACAAACAGCAAAGTGATAAATGGATTTAAAGAGATATAAGGTTCTTGCATTTTCCAGGAAATTATCAAAGCTCTAATGGAGGCTGGGTGCTGTGGCTCATGTCTGTAATCCCAGCACTTTGGGAGGCCAAGGCAGGAAGATGACTTGAGCCCAGCAGTTTGAGACCAGCCTGAGCAAGCGCGAGACCCCATCTCTACAAAAAAACCAGAAAAATCAGCCAGGCTTGGTGTGTGCACCTATATCCCAGCTACTCAAGAGGCTGAGGCGGAAGGATTGCTTTGAGCACAGGAGTTCGAGGTTGCAGTGAGCTAGGATGAAGCTGCTGCGCTCTAGCCTAGACAACGGAATGAGACCCTGTCTCAAAAAAAAAAAAAAGTACTAATCTAAAGTGGATTCTAATAAACCAGGAATGAATGTTGTAATAACTAATAGTTACAGAGTGAAAAATGGGGAAGAATGCAAGAAAGGAGGAAACAGTAACATATGGGACATATACAGCACAAAGAGTAGCTATTAAGTTTAAAATCAAGTACATCAGTAACTTCGTTAAATATAAATGCATTCAATAAAAAAGCAAGATTGTAGAGCTAGTTAAAATAACAAAACCTAACTATAATAGTCCCCCCTTTACCCATTGTTTCACTTTCCATGGTTTCAGTTACCCATGGTCAACCACATTAATATGAAAATATTAAATGGAAAATTCTAGAAATGAACAATTAGTAAATTTCAAATCACACACCTTTCTGGACAGTGTAATGAAATTTTACACCATTCTGCTCTGTCCTGCCCAGGCCATGAACCTTCTCTCTGTTCGGTATATCCACACTGTATATGCTACCAACCCCTTAGTCACTTAGGAGCTGTCTCAGTTATCACATCAACTGTCACGGTATATTAGTGTTTGTTTGTGTTCAGGTAACTCTATTTTATTTAATAATGGTCCCCAAGTGTAAGAGTAGTAATGCTGGTGTTACTGTTATAATTGTTCTATTTTATTATTGGTTATTATTGCTAATCTCTTACTGTGCCTAATTTATAAGTTAAACTTTATCATAAGCGTTTATTCATAGGAAAAACATAGTATATACAGGGTTTGGTACTATCTATGATTCCAGGCATCCACTGGGGGTCTTGGAATTCATCGCTGTGGAGAAGGGGGAACTACTATATAAAATGCTTACAAAAGACATACTTTAAATATAAGGACTGAAAACAATTGAAAGTAAAAGGATACAAAAAGATATACAATGCAAAATAAAGTAAATGTGGCCATACTGATATCCAAGTACATATTAGCAATAAAGAAAGATATTTTATAAAGATAAGCTTAATTCAACATGAAGATATAACAATATTAAATTTGTATGGACTTAATAATGTTTTATGTATGACTCAAAATACATAAAACAAAACTTGACAGAACTAAAAGGAAAAAGATGTAAGTCCAAAATCACACTTTGAAATTACAGCACAACATCATCAGTAACTGACAGAACAGACCAAAAAAAAAAAAAAAATTAGTGCCTATAAAGATAAGTGCCTATAAAAATCACCAAATGCAATGAGTCAAAGAAATCACAATGGAAACTAGAAAACATTTTAAACTAAATGGTAATAAAACACGACATATCAAAACTGAGAAGATCACAATTGAATACTACTTGGCAATAAAAAACACTACTGAAACACTCAACTACACGGATAAATCTAAAAAAGCATTATGCCATATGAAAGAAGCCAGATGCAAGACAAAATATACTGTATCATCCATTTATATTAAATCTAGAAAATAGGAGCTAATCTATAATGAGAGAAGATAAGTGGTTGCCTAGGGTAAGGCATGGGTGGGGAGAGTGGCTGCAAAGGGTTATGAGGAAGTTTTGAAATGATTTTATATAAATGTTTGGTATCTTGCTTGTGGTGTATTTTGATTGTGACCCCACGGGTGAAAACATCTGCCAACATTTATCAAACTATATACATAAAATGAATACATAGTTTATTGTATCTCAATTATATATGAATTCTGTTGATTTTAAAAATTAGAGTCTTGACTCATGAAAAAAGAAACAAACTTTGTAAAGATGTATCTAAAACAGTATTCAGGAGAAATCTGTAGTCTTTGAAGTATCTATCAGAAGAGCAGGAAGGCTCAAAAATCATTTATTTAAATATCTGTCATTAAAAGCTAAGAAAAAAAAAGAATAGCAAATTAAACTCAAAGCGAAAGAAATGAAATAAAAACAAGAGCAGATATAGCGATGAAATACAAAACAAATATGCAATAGATAAAATGAACAAAGACAAAGTTGGTTCTTTGAAAATACTAATAAAATTGACAAACCAGTAAACCAGGCATGGTGGTGCACACCTGTAGTCCTAGCTACTCCGGAGGCTGAGGCAGGAGGATCGCCTGAGGCCAGGAGTTTGAGGCTGCTGTGCGTTATGATCATGCCTACGATTAGCCATTGCATTCCAGATTGGGCAACACAGTGAGACCCAGTCTCCTGAAAAAATGATAAACTACCGATTCAATGCAATCTCAATCAAAATCCTGGAAGTTTTCTTTTTTCTCAAAAACCAACATGCTGATTTTAAATTATAGAAATACAAAAGGTCAAGACAGCAAAAACAACTTTGAAGCCAAACAAATTTGGTAGCCTAACACTACCAGAATATAAGACATTTTCTTATTAGTAGCTTATATAAAGCTACTATAATTATAATAGTGTGGTATTTGTACAAAGATACATACATAGCTCAATGGAATACAATGGTTCTGAAACTGGCGCACACATATGTAAATCTGATTTATGACAAAGATGTACAGCAATACAGCTGGATCAACTGGAGATGTATAAGGGGAAAAAAATGAATCTTGATTTCTACCTCACAAAAAAAATCAGTTACAGATGGATCATAGTCCTCAATGTGAAATGCAAAAGCATAAAATTTCTAGATTATATCAGAGAATATTTTCCTGAATTTGGTTTAGGCAAATAATTCTTAAACAGGACATAAAAACACTAACCCTAAAGGAAAAGATTAATAAATTGGACCTCCTTAAAATTAACAGCTTCTATCAAAAGATACCATTAAGAGTGTAAAAAGCAAGCCATAGAGCAAATATTTGCAACATATATATCGAAAGAAGGACTGGTAGCCACAACATAGGAAAAACTCCTACAAAATAACAAAGAAATCTCAATTGTAAAAATGAGCAAAAGACAAACAGTTTTGTCATGAAAGAGGGTATCTTAATGGCCAGTAAGCATGTGAAAAGGTGCTTGCTCATCCTCAGTAGTCGAAAGGGAAATGCATATGAAACCACAGTGAGATACACCACACGTCCACCAAAATGGTTAAGATTTAAAAGTTTACCAAGTATAGGTGATAATATAGAGCAACCAGAACTCTTACATATCTGTTGGTCAAAATGTAAATGGTAAAATTTCAAAAACCTATTTGGCAATATCTACAGAAGCTGAACATGTGCATATCCTTTGACCCAGAAATTCCATTCCTAATATATATCTAACAGAAATGCATACATATGTGCACCAAAACATTATTAATACAAGAGTATATATAGCAGAATTATTCATAATAGCTAAAAACTGAACACAACCCAAATGCCTAGCAAGAGTAAAATGAATACCATATTGTGGTATATTCATACAGTAGAATATTATTCAGTGATAAAAATAATACACTACCACTATATGCAATAACATGGATGAATCCATAGTCAACATGGATGAATCTCACAGTCAATGCAATAACGTGGATGAATCACGGATCAATCTCATAGTTTCACAGACAAAAGAAACCAGACCCAACAAAGTCCGTATTGTGTGAGTCCATTCTTTAAAGTTCATAAAGAGGCAATATGAATATATGGGTAATGAAGATATCAGACTGGTGGTTACCTTTAGCAGAGGTAGTGACTGAGCAAGGAAATATATGTAAGACTCTGGGGGGTTTGTAAAATTCCGTATCTTTATCTTACAGTGTTTACAGAGGAGTGTTCACTTGGTAAAAACTCACTGAGTGACAGCCAAATATTTGTGCACTTTACTAGATATGTACATCACATGTTATGCTTTAATAAAAGTTTTTTTTAATGGTGACAATGAGATCTAAGATAATCTAAGGAAGCTATTCTTTATAAAGATGAAGTCTTTAATTAAAAGATTCTACCTTCTTACAGTTAGCTACAAGAAAAGACAAAGTGTGTAAATGTGATATACAACTGCTATTTATTGTATTATTATAAGTTCCTAGGGTCTTATTAAAACCTTTAAAGGTCCAAAGCCCTAAAGAGATTATGATGCCAACCCCCATATGTAGTTCAAATAATCTTTAAAAACGAAATAAAAATTTATATGCATGCTAAAATTAAAATAACTTCTTTCTAGGATTTCAGATTATAACACTCTGGATGAAATCATTAACGATGAATTCATTTTTCTTTTGTGGTGCCCATAAGCATGTCCTTGGTCTACCTTCTGAGTAATCTTGCATTAGCTGTTCCAGAAAAAAATAATTAAAACATTAACCTTGCCTAGGAGTCTGAGTAACTTCAAGTACATTGGTGAAGACCCTACTAATCTTCTCTTTATTATTATTATTTTTTTTAAATAAGACATTTGCATGTATAGGGAATATAAGGTCATTTTCTTCTTTGCACTTTAGTATTTAGCTTGATAAAAATATATTTTCTAGCTCTTTGGATTTAATTTATGACGATGATGCTAAGATTCAGTTGCTGTTTAAATACTGTTTCTCTAATTCTGAGAGAAGCGACAAAAAGCCGTGGACTCTGGAGTTAGACAGACCTGCCTTGAAAGGAATACTAGTTTCATAATTTCTTATCTGTGTGATATGGGTAAATGCTTAACCTTCCTGAGGTTTGTTAGCCTAAATATAAGAACAGAGATACAGTTTTTACTTCTGGAATAACTGTCAAGACTATAAACATGATGCATGTCAAAGTACCTAGAATAGTCTCTAGTACTTGGGAGATACTGAATAAATCATAATTTTTCTTTTTTATTACATATGTACATTCATAACAGTATTGTAGAAATAGTACAGAATTTTAAGCTATAAAATCTGGATTCAAGTTAGTCTCTGCCATCTAGTTGCTATGCAATTTTGGGCCAATAATTTAATTTCTCTGGGTTTCATCCATAAAATAAGGGAAATTCTGCGTGCTCTATGGTGTTAACTACAGGGGTCAAATAACAACATGTACAGAAGTGCTTTCTAAACCACAAGGCTTCACAAGTTTCTGCTATTATTGTTGTGATTATGTTGATCAAAACACTAGGATGGTTCTCGAAATCTTCTTGTAAGACTTGAAAGAATTCATTTTTCCTTAAGGAAGTTAATTTGCTTTGAGAATACACTGCTGTCCTTACAGACCTGCTGAAACCACTTAATTCAGTGCTCATTAAGATGTGCTGGCAAAGTAGGAGGCCCCAGGAGTTCAAAGGATTCCTCAGCAGCCCATGTTTGGAAGGTTGCCATCATTCTAAAGCAGCTCACTAGAAACTCAAGGGAGAGAGAGGAGGTACACAGAGAATAGAAAAACCTGTTTGGTTCTCTAAGGGCTTCCTGATTCCCCCAAGGTACTGCTCCAAACTAAATCCTTTCGGGTCTATTTGATCCAAGAACACTTATCATCCATAACAAATGGCTCTCATTCTGAAGCCAATGCAATTCCAAAGACATGAGTAGGAGGACTTCCACAGATTGCTCACGGGTAAATTGGGCTATGCAGAGTAAAGAATACTGGACTGTAATTCGCTAAAAAACGCTGCCATTTACACTGGAGCTCATTCAAGCACCCCAAGGAAGAGGGTTGAATTAAAAGTAGTCAAATAGCTAGAAAACTGAATTGAAAATACTATCAACTAAGTAAACTAACTAAAAATAATTCATCACATAACCACAAATACTCCCTAAGCAATATTATTTATATTGTTTTCTAGGTTTTCAACTAAGTCTAGAAAACAATATAAATAATATATGACACCTCATTTTAAGAGTTAGCGATCATTTGTATTCTTCAAAATTGTGCAGATCACTCATTGGTATCAAAATATTACCTGAAATGTTCTAGCTTTTATAATAAATCCAATCTTTTTTCGATAAAAATATTTGATAAAACAAGGGTTAAGTTTATTTTTGTCCTCCCACAAACCATTATACTATCAAATTATTAATCCAGACGAACCAAGGTATTGATCTCTCTGTAATATATTTAATCCTTCCAATTAAATTCACAGCAGTATCCTCTTTTTCAGAAAGCAGTTGCTCTAATCAAAAAATTAGAAAAAGCAATATGCACAAATTGAATTGCATACCAAAAGTCACTTCAATCTATTCTGTTGTGAACACTATTTTATCTGATTACTATGACTGACTGGTCTTAGGTCTCATGAAGAGATGTGAATCTAAAAGTAAACCACTAACTGGGCACCACTGGATGTGACAGACTCAAGTACAGTAACACAAAGCCAGGCAGAGTCCTCAAGTTAAAGGAGTCTCCTTTACAGCTTTGGTATTGAGACAGAGCTAATAACTGACACAGGACTTAACTATTAAATTCTTCCTTCATCTGTTATATTTTAGGGAAAAAAATTTTAAATACTTGGAATCACAGCAAATCGGAACTGGAACAATCTTGTCATACCCCACACCCTTACTGACGAGGAAATCGAAAGAGTGATTTTCTCAAAGTCTTAGACCTGCTTAGCGGAAGAATCAAAACTAGAACCAGATCTCCTGATGCCCAGTCCAACCTGTCTATACCAACCTGTCTCCAAACTTAAAATAGATTTTTATATCATATGTAAATTATAAAAGTGCTAAAGATACTTGAGTGGTAGTATAGTTTTCCTTTCAAAAACACTATTTTAAAATATGTTATTGACCTAACTAATAGGAAAGACAAGGAAGGAAAGAGGGAAGGACCAAAACTTTTCATTTGCAGAAACCTTTCATTTGCATAAAACTATAAATTTGAAAACCTTTTCATTTACAGAAACTTACAAATTCTACTATTATACTTTGAGCTCAACTTTCCCTATAAAAATTTATGACAACAGAAGAAGCTTTGAACCATTTCCATTTCCTCCTACTCTGAAAGAGATATTAAGAAGCAAAACTGGAATTGACAGGACCATTAAAACATGACAGTAAGTTTTTAACAGTCTTCCCTCTAATCTGACAGTTTAGATCATTTATCATTTCACCAAAGCCACCTTTCAACTTTTCAACTACAGAGTCAGATTGTTATATCCTTGAAACCAGAGGTGACTTCTAAACTTATTGTAACTGAAATTCTCTTAATAATTTCTGCTCAATTTCAGAGCACAGCATATTGTATCTCTACTATAGGCTCCACTGATGAGGAATTGTCAGAAATAAATGAGGAAATACATGTGAAAGTACTCTGCAAATATGAAATTATTTTAACATGTGGAAGGCACTGTATTTTAAAAAAGGTCTATAATTGTGTTGCTGATGTGAATAAGATGCACCATCATTAGTGGTAAATCATTAGATGCATTTCCTTTAAAATCAGGAGAAAGAAAAGGATGTCTACCATCATTGCTTCATTTTAACCTAACTTCATTTACCATTATACTAGAGGTTGTGGTCAGTGCAGTAAGACAACAAAAAGAAAAAGAATAAGGATTGGCAATGAAAACGCAAAACTGTCCTTATTTATAGTTTACATAACAAAGTGGCTGACATAACATCAGGTGTTATTAATGTTTATTCAGGTCTGCGCAGGATATCCAGAATGGAAACTCAAAGGCGTATTCCTGAATATGAGGTATGATCTAGTTATTACTCTAGAAATAACGAATTAGGAGTAGACTGTACTCAGTGGACTTAAAGGTCACACATAAACAGCTTTTTGGGAATATGGGAAGGGGATCATAAAGTAAGAGACCATGGCTCAAATCAGAAACAAATAGCAAAGGCAAGTGAACATAGAATCTTGAGAAGAATATTTCATTCTAAATTATGCATAAGTATGCTATCCTATTTAGGAGTTATCACCACCATGTAAGGTTTCCTGGCATGAGCACGGACTGTTAAACGATAGCAGATCAAGAGGAGAAGGAATCAGGTCAGTCACAAACCAAGCGGTCCACAAAGTAGGACCCCAGCTAATGTCTCCAACATTTGCTGATACGTATCTCTCTGTTCACCTCCATTATCAAAGATTGTTGTGAAATTATTTTCATATACATACATTAGTACAATATTAAAAGCCTTAACAATTTTTATTTAATATCTTGAATATGATTTTATTTGCTTTCCACATCTGCACAAAATTGTGTAATTTAAGCTACTTATCAATAATAAAGTATCTTAGATCTACATTTTATAATATTTGTCTCAGAAAGGGCTTAAAAAGTATCTAATCATGTAGTAAAATGTACACTGATAATATATAATAGCTACATGAGCTGTGTAAATGTACTAATGAATATTTTGTAGTGAACTCAAGGTTAGATTATTATCTGCAACAGCAAACCAAAGAGTACCAAGTATTTAAAGGTGCCAAATGTAACTATTATTTTCGTGTTTAGCAATGTTTCAGATAGTTCCCCTCTAAATATTATATAATGAGGCAAATACTATTTTTACTACAATGGAGCAAAATTTTAAGTCAGAAGCTGCAAGCATATTAGAACCATCTGTTTTAGTTATATGAAGAAAGTATCTAGTATCAATCAGAAAAAAACTAAGGGGAAAATCACTGACTAGCTAAAAATATATTAAATGCTAGGGGAAAAATGTTGTTCCATACGCCATAAGTCCGACCCTTCTAAATAAACTTAGAAACTATATCAATTTTCCCAGCTTCTTTACACAAGTCAGAATTTATTTAGCTTGAAGAATTTCAAAGTGGCAGAAAAAAATTTTAAATAATTAAACTTTGCCTTTTACAAGTGTGTAATAAATATATTACACATTTTCTTGCATTGTCCAATGGTCTTTGGTGCTTTTAAAGTAGATGATGTATTATTTTCCAGAGATCAGTATGCTCTCAGATTGTAAGTTACTTATGTATTTCTAGCTCTGAATGATAGTCATATAAAAATAGATTTCTGATCGGTGTACATTTATAATCTTCCAAAATGGTTAGATCAAAAAATCTGAGAGAGAGAGAGAGAGAGAGAGAGAGAAAGAAGTAAAAAAAAGACAGGAGTAGGATGAGGGCAAAACCACCAAAACACAAGAAGGACTTTAATGAAAGCTGTGCCATCCGCAGAATTAAACACCAACTTTACTCTGCTAGAATATGTAGGCGAGTGCTTTTCTAAGTGCTCGTTTTTTTTTAAGTAGTAAATATAAAATGAAATAGGTTTGTGAGTATACCTCTGACTACCTACTGGCTAATATTTGCTGCTCATTAAAAGGGCTAAATTTGTTTTTCAGGAACTGATTATCTGACTTATAAATTAGCCACGGTGTTTGCCTTTTTCTCCGTATTATTACCAGATTTTTGTGTAGTTCACTATTCATTAACAACAGCTACTAGAAGGGTAGATAGAGGCGATATGCGTATACCCACCACACTTCATTCTGCTTTTCTGATATAACCTTGAAAAATTAATAACTTGACAGCTATTCTCCACGGACAGAAACAGAATCTTTTGCATCCAAGCAGAGCACATTTAGTGAAAATCAGGTAACAGGTTGTCTCCCCCCAGGCCCACTAATAAAGAAGGAGAAGAAAGATCTCAAAATGGGACACAAAAACTGCACAAAGATGTACGATGTGACACAACTCAGAATATATCAGCCACGTCGGAGAACTTGCCAGTACTCAATAGGCCCCACCTTGATTCTTACGCTTGCCTACTGTCAAAAAAAACTGAGACAAGTGCTACATTATCTTGTCAAAAGGGCATCTGGGACCCCTCTGAGCCTTCGCAACACAGCTGGAGAGGACCTTCTGTTCCTTTCCTGCTCGGAGGAGCCAAACCGAGGCTACACTGTACTTCCTGCCTCCTCCCTCATGTGGAGGTGGGGAACACGCAGCCAAAAAAAGTCGCCTTCTGGACGCAGTACTGAAGATCCGGTAGTGTACGTGGGGTACAGTGCAAATAAGAAATGAAGACAGAAAAAAATCTAAAAATCTTTAAACGAGTTCCTAATTGATAGCCCCATGAAATAATCTAGAAAAAATGAGGTTGTAGCCCTACCTTGCAGATCTTGTAGAGTGATTCCTGACCATCTCCTCCAGTATCTTTAAAGTAATCATGTGCAGGAAACGTACGATGAATATCTCGAGTAATAACACTCTCCTGGGCTGAGTCCTAAAAAGGAAAAAAAAAAA
>NW_012151507.1:7637129-7642230 GCF_000956105.1 Propithecus coquereli | reverse complement strand
GATTCTTTGAGCTTGAATTGCTAGGTCAAAAGGTGTATGCACTTTCAATTTTGATAAAAGTACTCTCTCTCCAGAGTTGTACCAACACAGACTCCGAACAATAGCAGAGTATGTGTATCTCCATAGCCACCCAGTACCACATACCATTTAGTTTTCAAATCTGACAATCTGATAAATAAAAACTCAGACTACAGTCATTTAAAAAGTAAAAATATTATCAACCTCCCCCCCTCACTAGGTCAATTATACAACTCACTCCACAAAACAAAAAGCTTACAAGCTACTATATTAAGATGACATGTACTTTAAAGAAAAACCTAGAGACTTTTTTTAGACAGATTCAGGAACCAAAAGCTAAAAATTGAGTAAAATGCCAAGCCTTATAAAAATGATTAAGCATTCACTTGATTTTATTTTATTCCTGGAAATGTTTATCTGTTTTAATGTCAAGAAAATAAGATGGGACTACTTCTAGCAACCCTGATGGTGAAAGTATTTTGTACAATTCAAAGAAGCATCCAAGATTACTAATTGTAAATTAAAAGCATTGTTTAATGTCTTCTTTCCATAAAGATTTGAACAAATCCCCTCTTTCAGTCTCAAATCAAGAAAGGAAAAAAATGTTTAATATATGAGCTACTTTAATGAGTGCTAGTTCCCTTTCTCCTTACAGCTGAGAACGATACATGAAGGGGGTAGTTGATTAGCTCTAAGTTAAGCCAGTAGCTTCTCTTGCTGTCTTTTTCATTTTAGCTGCTATTTCATGCTGGGTGGTAATTAGATCTTATATCATGTAGAGAAAGAAAGGAAGCAAACTGAAAAGTTCCAAATTTGCTAGCAAACACCAGACATATTACAAATTAATCCAGAGGAAATTCTGATGGCTTACAGGAATGGAATGCTAAAACTGAATTAAAATAGATCCTTTAAAAAAAAGCACCATAACTTAGGTAAAAGGATACTTTCGAAAAGGATACCTAATTTTCCCATAAAAGGAAAGTTTATATTTGTCAAGGTAAATGCAGTTTCTAATGATAAAGACATTTGGGATAGTGGGGGATGCAGAACAAAGTCAAGTTTAAAGGTAACGTATAAAGAGATACATTACGAAATACTTGTTTTATTCAGTCTGGAGTATAAGTATGAAAATCTGGTAACCAGGTAAACCAAAGTTTTCACTGCCCAGGTTTTCTCCAACAGGAAGGTTCTTTTTCTATATAGTAATAGTTTCCACGCATAAAGCACTTCAAAGATGACCAGTGAAAATGTTACTACTGCCATTGCTGAACTACTTCAGGGGCAAACGTGCCCAGTTGCCCACGGGGTAACTCTTTTTATACTTTTCAGGACCTTTAAGAGAGAGAAATCCCTGGACTATATTTCCCAGAAACTGCTTACACATTTAGCAACACGCTGCATTTAAATGGTACCAGTAGTCTGATTCAGGGAAAGAAAAATTGATCAAAAATTTCTAGGAAGTAAATTTGCATAATACTGAGTAATTTTTTTCTATGCTACGTGATCTTCCTTGTTTAAGAAATAAAGGAGCAAAATCAAATGAAAATAGAATCACCAACTTTTCCTTATTTAATAAAATTTCCCTTCCTAGGATTACTTTTAAATGCTTTCTACATATATGTATGTTCGTAGAGTTTTCTTCTTATATATTGCTCTCAGTTGGCGAAGGGAATAATTTCTGGAATTTCACTTTATCGACTACATAAGTTATTTTGCTACCTTGTTCACTGATTCCTTTCATATGAGTGAAGGTCAAGAGGTATAATAGACTTCTATAAACAGGCTAATAGGAATGAAAACTGTGTACTAGACTAGTGAAAATTAAAAGAAATAATTGTGTTTTTGAAACAAAAGCTAAAGTTAATCCACCTCCAAATTACCTATAATAGCTGAGAGCAGAAACAGTACATATTTTAGGATCCGCACATAATCCTCCAAATTCACTCACTCACTCATTCAACAAATACTTGAGTCAGAGTCGCCAGATCTAACAGTTTCCAAAAGGAAGCCTAAACGATTTTTCTCTTCAATAGTAATTCCTTTCTTTTTAGACTTAACTCCAATTGTAGTGGTCAATTTTTATAAGAAATAAAATGAACAGTGAGGAAGGACAAAAAGAGTCCAAATAATTCACCGTCTAAATATCTGGAGTGAAAGAGTTTCATGGGAAAACATTTTATTTTTATACAGCTAAAAACAGTTTATAGCACAACCTAAACTGATACGAGGTCATTTTCTTCGAAGGCTCCCATAAGCAGGGGCTCCCTCAGTCCTGCCAACTGTCTCCAGGATGAGAAGAGGGAAGGAGTCACTCCTTCTGGGGCAGCTACTTCCCCAATGTCTAGACTCACAACTTGGCCCGCAATTTACTTCTCAGTAGATGCATCTCCTGTTCTGCTCCTCAGAGCCCAATACGATGTTTTAGTAGCTTTGGAGCCAAATTCATTGATTCTATTTTTGCTTTCCTCACTTAATACCTATAGGATCTCAAACAAGTTATTTAATCTTGCTAACCTTTCGTTTCTCATCTGTAAAATAGGATGATAATACCAAATGCATAATGTTATTTAGAATAAAATAATACATGAAAGTGCTTAGCACGTTGCCTAGGATAAATTGAATACTCGTTAAATAAGCAAATACTATTATTAATAATTATTCCCCCTTTCCTTAAGAATCATTACTTAACTGTTTAAGCTTTTTGGTGCATATATATTTTAGACAAGCTTCTGTATTTGTACACTCTAAATAATAAACAACCCTTTTGGGAGGTATCATAAACGTTATGATTATGAAACGTATTCCCCTAGAGATTTACAGCATGATGGTGTATTAAAGCACAAACACCCTGTTTAATTTCCTATCATGCATCTTAGGGTTCCAAATTATCCTTGTTTCTAGCAATCCATTAGTAAAATAAAAAGTGGATAAAGTACTGTTTTTATCAATGGATACATACTCTGGCCCCAGCTTTGCATATAACCTATACAATAGAGAGAGATGTACACAGATACAGCCAGAAGGAGAGGAAGGACAAGGTAGAGTAGAAGTTAAATTTGCCAGAGCAGTCGTCATTTCAATTATTACTTTAGAATTTAGCTTCTAAGGATCAGAGAAGGGTTGCAGTCATGGTTAGAGAAAGGACAAATACCACTGTCACGATTGCATGCCTCCCTTCCGGACCATCAACACCAAAATGTAACTTATAGGCAAAGTCCTTGAGATCTTCCTGTGTCCTGTCTTAGTCGGGCTGGGCCATGCACAAAGCTGATTCAGGCCACAAAGCAGTGAGAGGTTTGTAATAAAGTCTGAAAAGTTCAGTTTTATGCCCTATACCCCACAACCCTGACACTACCACCACACAGAAACTAAATCTCAAGGATTCCCTTTAATTTCTAAACCATTAAGTCATAAGACTAAACTTATCCTCAAAAAAGACATCAATCTTTAGTGAATAAAATTCATGGTCCAACAGAGGATATAATTTAGCTTGTCGAAGATCAGTTTAAAGTCAACTCTAGGAGGTATGGTAAACGGCTTAATTGACTTTTGATCATTTTAATGTGGGTTCAATTTAGAGGCTGCTATCAAGAGTATTACACAAGCTGTTCTTCCAGTATAACTTATATACCCTGACATGTTTACAATTCTCCTATTTCCTATTTCAAGAGAATCATCACTGACTTAGTTGTTGTGAGAAAGAAATGAATGCAGCACGGAGGCGTCAACAAGTATTAGGAAGACAGATTCGGATGACCGTAGCCTATTATTTTTTTATGAAACAATTTCTGGGCTGTCAACAGCTAGAAAGGTATTCTAGTGAGGATGACTGTTTTCATATGTAACCTTAGCAGCAGCACAAGTGTAAAAGTCATATCCTGACAAATGAACACCTTGTCTATAGCTTGATTTGCCATATTTTAAAAACAACGACAGCATCTTTTCTTATCAATCCCTATTGTCAAGTACAAAGTATAAGCTGCATTTTTACTTTACATCTACCATAAAATCATTTCAACTTTATAAGTACCATGCCAATCAGGTAGTGTCATTAAAAATGACAATGTAGACCATCCTAGCTACAATCACTCAGCAGATAAATGACTCAGAGCTGAAAAACTTTTGACCTTAGAAAGTGCCTTCTGTTCTTACTCCACAAGGATACTCCTTTGGTTCCACGATGGATGGTAAAACATTACAAAGTGGTGTGCTAACATGTCCCTGAAAGCAGATGGGTTTGCAGTGGTGGGTCTGATTTATTTGCCTTGATGTTTGACAAAATTCCAAAGAGGCAGAGATCAAAGGAGAAAATATAAAAGTATATGCTAGTTTCAATCATGCTACTAAAATCATGAACTAGAAACAGCAACACGAAAAGACTGGATCATTACCAGCCTTTGTTCCTTGGATAGGGGAAAAGTCTTAACATAAGTGGGATGATACAGAAGCAAAGAAATAAACCTCTGCTACATCATATTGTGGGCAAGCTGCTTTCCAGGCACTGCACACACATGTGCCAAATGCCTCAGAATCAAAGCTTGACACAAAGGTCAAAAATATAAGCCACATTCTGGCTTCAAGTAGAAAGAAATCTCTTCCAGGAAAGTGACAACAATGAGAACTAAAGGCAGCAGGGAGAAGGAAGAGGAGAAGTGAATTCAGAGACCAGCCGATGTTCATGATGGGAATCTTGCTCCTGAAGGAGGTGCTGGGATGGGAGTGGGAAATATTGGAAAAGAAGAAAGCACTCCTTTGGGACTAAAAGACGAGGAGGCACTGAAGCCTATGGGCATAGCTTGGGTTTCCCAGAGTTCCCATGTAGTTTAGGTCAGCTGACTCTCTATGTTAAATATCTAGAGTTACTTTTAGACTCCAAATATACCTGCCAAATGCTCCTATGTCCATATTTGGATATGCCTTCATTCCCAGGGTACCTCACAGCTCATTGTTCCAAAATTAAGGTTCAACAACTGGGGTACCTGAGAGTCTTGGAAGGCATATCAACAGACAATAATAAACCCTGCAACCCCTGTTAGGATGAAGCAAAACAGTGGAAATCCATGGTGTTATTTTCCAAAGTTAG
>NW_012151507.1:7633641-7635449 GCF_000956105.1 Propithecus coquereli | reverse complement strand
CTTCCTTCCTTCCTTCTTTCCTTCCTTCCTTCCTCCCTCCCTTATTTTCTTTTCTTTCTTTTCTTTTTTCTTTCTAGAGATGGGGCTCACTCTCTTACCAGGCTAGAGTACAGTGAGTGGAGTGATCATAGCTCACTCTAACTTCAAACTCTTGGGCTCCAGTGATTCTCCTGCTTCAGCCTCCTGAGTATCTAGGACTACAGGCACGCACCACCATGCCTAGCTCATTTTTAAGTTTTCTTGTAGAGATGGGGTCTTGCAATGTTGCGCAGGCTGGTCTCAAAACTCCTGGGCTCAAGTGATCCTCCTGCCTTGGCCTCCCAAAGTGCTGGGATTATAGGTGTGAGCCACTGCACCCATCCAAAGTTATTCTATCATGAAATATGAGTTTTGAAAAAGGCAATTAATTTTTTAAACAAGTCACGTTATATAATTACCATTTTGTTCCTTTTTATAACAGTACATGTTTCCATTAACGTAAGTTTTTAGCCTCCTAGGAGTAGAAGAGGCACTGATCACAACACTATTAATAACAAAAGAAATAAAAATGGCTAAGAACAGAAGGATTTGTTCCTGAGAGACTGTAATAGTTCTAGTTCTCAATTATAAAGGTCATTTCAATAAATTAAATATCCTAATTCCACCTAATAAGTGTACCGTGGGGCGTTTTTTTATTTACAAATTCTGGTTAATATTACAGCTTTCTTTTCTGATACTTTCTTCATTTTTCTCAGTTCAAGATGGTTAATTTCTGTTTCTCCTAAAGATTTTGTGATTATACCTCCTCCATAAGTAGAAGCAATTTTTTTTGAGATAGGGCGGATTTGAAACTTGATTAATCCTTTTTGGAATAAAGCCAAATCACAAGTGGAAGTCTAAAGATTTTTATTCTACACTATTTTTCTCCATAGGGATTCAGAAATGAAGATTACCATTCTAAGAGTTAGGAGACTAGGGTAATACACATCCTAGCTCCTGGACACAGTAGATTCCTTTTTATTTTCTTTGCTGTTTCCTCATCTGTTTACTTCTCGTCTTGTGTTTTGTTCACTGTCCATGATTTCTCTGGGTAATCTTATCCATTCCTGTGACTCCAACTACCATCTGTCTCCATTCTCTCCTGGTTCTTTACTAAAGTAAATTTTGATTATCAGGATCACCTGAGAAGCTATTTCAGAACACATATTCCTAGATCCCACCTAGATTTAATCTATCAAAATCTCTATAGTACTTCCAAGCAATCTGTATTTTAACAAGTGTCTACGTAGCCACCAGCAAAAATCCAAAAACTGTTACTTGGGAACTACTAGTCTAACAGATCTATCATTTCACATTTAAAATGTAAGTCAAAAACTCAATTCAGAATTTCCCGCGTAATTGAATGTCCTTTTTATTCTCAATCTCA
The DNA here is from genome assembly GCF_000956105.1 of Propithecus coquereli. Taxonomy (NCBI): domain Eukaryota; kingdom Metazoa; phylum Chordata; class Mammalia; order Primates; family Indriidae; genus Propithecus; species Propithecus coquereli. The sequence continues at coordinate 7,634,044 of NW_012151507.1, read as the reverse complement.
GTGGGGTGAACTTCACTGCCATCTCTGAGCTGACACACAAAGAGTTATTATTGAAGTCTTCTCTCCTTTTTCCTCCCTTAATCAATTGGCCCTCTGAGCTTCCATTCTGCTATTTTCATTAACTGGTATCCATGTCTGAACACCCCCACTCGATGGCCACCTCTCGGTGGACCATGATCAATTCTTATTTATCTTTGTTGCCCTGGTGCCTGAGACTTTAGTAGGCAGTGAGTAAGTGAGTGCTGATAAATCATAATAAGGGAAACAGGGAGATTAAGCATCTATTTCTCATGCTGGAGAGACTCAAGTTTTATAATTTTTGCTTTGAGTTTTAAATTCTCTTCCAACACCATTTAGTCAAAAGCAGTAACAAAAGGAAATAATCTGCAACAAAACGAAAGAT
>NW_012151507.1:7619390-7620521 GCF_000956105.1 Propithecus coquereli | reverse complement strand
AAAAAAAAAAAAAAAAACCCACACATACACAAAAACAAAAAACTCCATTACTGAGTAATGATTATGACCTATGACTCAGCATACTGGGTCATAATCACAATTAAAAGAAAAAAGAAATAGATAATACCACAGTGCATCTCACAGAATTATTTCTGAAAACTTTTGCTTCTGACTGACAGGCAAACATATATATGGGAAGGGTAAAAAGTTTCAACACCACTACCTCAGAACACACTAGAATTTCAAGGAGTCCTGAAACTTCTAATTTCCTAGGAGATACAGATGGGCAGGAAAGAAGGGAGCATCTGACTCCCTTGGAAAGGAATCTTTTCGGGAATTATGAGATCTGTCAAAGACGGGCTCTGAAATATGGATGTGAGATAAGGATATCACAGTCCTAACTACGATCAACATGGCTGTGTTCAGTCCAACGAACCCCAAAGCACTATAGGACAAAGTGTAGCTGGTTAGCTAGATGATAGGCAATCTTCAATGAATAAAACAGTCATTTTTTCCTTAATGACTATTTCTTGATAAAAGCACTTCAGAAATATAAGAGTTAAGGCTCTGGTGAAAGGAGTTTTCCTGACTTTATAAATAGAACCTGATATAAATCCTTTTTGTGTGTGGAGGTAGAGATTTACATAATTTGAGAATCCTAATAATGTGGATAATACAGATGCTATGGTTTGCATTGCTATTTTTGGTTAAGATAAGAAAAATCAACCTGGATTAAAGCACGTGCAATTTTTTAAACAATGAAGCACCATGGATTGGAAATGTTTGGATTAAAGAAAAAAGTCCTAGCATTTAAAGCATAAAAGAATTAGGGAAAACAAATCTGTCTTTCATAAAGCTAACTCTATCCTTTCTTTAAAGAAACCCACCTTTGAACTCCTTATAGATTCTACGCTAACACTCCACTGAAACTGCTCATTAAGGTTATAGTGACCTCTGAATTTTCAAGCACAAAGGATATTTTTCAGGGCTCATATTGTGTGAAGTAGACAGCGACTTGCTAACCATTCTCTTCTTCTTTTTTTAAAGAAAAGGGGTCTCGCTATGTTGTCCAGCCTGGATTTGAACTCCTGGGCTCAAGCAATCTGCCAACCTCAGCCTCCCTAGTAGCTG
>NW_012151507.1:7614437-7619340 GCF_000956105.1 Propithecus coquereli | reverse complement strand
GGAGAGACTCAAGTTTTATAATTTTTGCTTTGAGTTTTAAATTCTCTTCCAACACCATTTAGTCAAAAGCAGTAACAAAAGGAAATAATCTGCAACAAAACGAAAGATAACGGACTCAGACTTGCAAACCAAAATTTCACAGCAAAATGCATACCAAAATGTCTTTATTTCTAGTATCAAAGATGACATGGAAAATAATTTTAGATATCATATAAATGACAGAAAAAACAAAGTAGATCTCCATCTTAAAACAGAAATTAGAAATCTTACCACTATTGGATTCACCCAAAATAATCAAACAGCTATTTGAGATTTTCTTATTCAGTTTTACTTCCTTTTACATGAAAAGCAATAATAAATATAAAGATAATTCAGATGCCGCATTATTTTAAAGTCAGTCTTAACTACCTTAAAGTGACAAGGGATGAATCACATAATTAATGTGTGCAAAATCCTGCTAGAAGCAAATTATGTTAAATCTGAGGTTTTAGAAATTTCAAGTATCTTTCATACTTTACATGTTAAATTTTTCTCAGTAAAATAGCTTGAAGTAGTAGATTGATCTCAAGGTTAGGCGAGAATCAGAAATTTCCCATTCAATGTACCTCTGGATTATGGTATATAAGAGGCTCAGGTTCTTTGTTGGTTTTAGTACCATTCAGAGATAGAAATAGTTTATAGTTAAGGTCTTTTACACTTTTGAAATGCCCTTCCATGCCTTTCATGAATATATGCATTTGCTTTTGATTTATATGCCATGTGGGTCACAGATTTTTATGTAATTTTTTTCCTAATAGACTTGAGCAGCTAAGAGAAAAATTTTAAAGTCTGAGTTTCTAATAAAGGGAAAGAAATGCAATTGCTATACATATTAAGAAATTTAAATGTAATTCCACTTATTCTTCAAGTAGTAAGTTGACATTTGTGGAAGGTACTTAGACTTGATCCAGGGTCTGAAGAAGGTTTCTTTCCAGGAATTTGGCCCTGCTTTTTTATTTACACCTGGTTCTACAAATAAAAGCTCTCCCATTTTTCCAAAATTTTAAATGGTTGGTAGCAAGTTATACATACAAAACTATTCTTACATTGCCAGGTAATTAGGTGTAAGTGTTAAGTACTTCACAATATGAAAATTTTATTCTTTAGACATATCAACCATTGTTTGGGTCAGCTAGACCATGGGTCCTTTTCTGGTACCACCATCTCATTCAGGACATTATCACTGTATGCCTAGACTATTTCAACAGCCTATAAATCATCAAATCCCTAAATTTTCTCTTCTTCTTTCAGCCTGTACAGTACTTTTAGGTTAATCTACCTAACGCACTATTTTGTTCAGATGTAGCATTCAAATCTATGTTCAATATGGTCCCACTTGTTACCCTCAAATAGAAAAAAAACAACCTTATTCCATTCCACCTGAATCACATCCCATCTTCAAAGTTGTACTGTTCTTTTAAGCTTCAATGCTCTTGTGCAATTTCCTCTGCCCAGATGGCCCTACTTCCCACATTTTCCCCTACTGAAATCCTGTTCACTTACAAAGGCTCATCAGATATCTTCCATAGTACTTTCCTGATGATCCCATGTGAAAATACCTTCTTCATGTTCTTCTAATACTTACATTAAAATTATTACATATTGCCTTGGGACAAGACATATCTTACTTCCACCAGCTGAAAGATAAGCTCCTGGCCACTAGAAATAGCACCTTACAGCAACACATCTGGTACCTTATACGTAGGAGGGGCTGAACAAATATTTATTAAATAAATGAGTCTATGATAGAAGAAAGAAGAAAATGATGCGCCAAGGGAGAAAGGCAGAGAATAAACAAAGAGGTTAAGTTGCTGCTTAAGTGGAAGGTGAGTCATGCCTCATACTGAGCCACAAATGAAAGCTAGGTTGGGGCAAATTTTCCTTTGCTGGGCACTCACATCTGCCATGCGGAATGCTTCGAGCTGACTCCCTGGGAACAGGGTTTATAAAAACCACCAAAAAGGCAGAACGTTATCTGATGGGACAACTGCCACGGCCAATGCCATGATTCACAACCTCTTCACCCACGAGCAACAGATGGTCTCATTGTTCAAAACCCAGCTTTGACCGGGGTTCCTCGGAGGTACCTCTGGAGCAAGTCTTCACACCTCAGTTCACAACGCTCGCTTCCTGACATAAAGGAAAGAAGGCTCAAAGTAGCCTTTACTCAGATTTATAAAGCACACATTCTGCTTCAATCTATATTCGACTCAGCCTAGGCTGAAATGCTTCGAGAAGATGGCGCAGCGCTGCAATTGTCTAAGTAGCCACTGAAAACAGCACTCTTCCAAGTTAGTATTTCTTGCCGATCATGGCTGTGATATTGTGTTCAAGATCATACTGTAAATGATGCAACCCTAAAACAAAACCAGGGTGGTGTGAACCAGAAAATCTTCCACAAATGGAGCAAATTTGAGAGTCACAGGGCGAGGAAAGGAGTGGTGGCTGGTTTTGATTCTTTAAACAACAAAGTCGCAGCATTGTGATCCTGAGTAGCAGCCGAGAAGATACCTCTGCTTTTGCCACTAGGGGAATGTCTGTGACCCCTGAAAGTTAGGGAGAGGTGGAGATGGGCAGGGTAAGTGGGCAATAGAGTGCTTTGGCTCTAGCCTCTGAGAGCAGGTAGTGCAACACCACTGGACCACTGCCCATAGAAAGAATCAAGGAAACTTCAGCAAAGCGAAAGGGGAAAAAGGATGATGTGAGGGGGCAGGCACAATATTTCATGAGTGGGAGAATTCTCGTTAGCTTTTCATTTGTATTTCACTGAAGGACTTCAGCAGGGCAACTACTACGAGAATCAGTGCCTTGTGAAGAAAATACATTCAACTCAATGTGCTCAACTATAATGTGAGCTTTAATTACCTTATAGTTTTATAATTCCATAAGGGTTAAAAGCTACTGTGTTTTGCCCTAGCTTTAGGGTTGCCAGATAAAGCACAGAATGCCCAGTTAACCTGCACGGGATGTAATATTGCATGGGATATACTTATATTAAAAAATTGTTGATTATCTGAAATTGAAATTTAAGTGGACAACCTGTATTTTTATTTGCTGAATCTAGCAGTCCAACCCAGATTACTATAACAATATCGCAATGTAGGAAAAAGCAATTCCCCAGTATTTTCACACATGGTTGTTGTTTAAACAGCTTTTAAATATTTTGGTCTAAAAGGTACCATATTTGATATAAACTAGTTACATTTGACTCTGCAAGCTAGCTGTGTTAAATTTACTTAATAAAAATAAGCAAGTACTAGTTAAAAGCTACAGATACTGTTATAAATAGAATAAGAAAGATGTGATCTAAACTATAAAAGACTGAGAGGAAAATGAAGACATCTAGATAGTAATGGACAGACATCATCATTAGTGAGAACACCAAGCCTGTGAGGCACAGAAAGGCTGGAATGATGACCTGGGAAACAAGATCAAATTAAGATACAGCAGACTGGACGAAGGTCCCCGAAGACACGTAAGCAGTGAACAGATAAAGATTCTTCTCAGAGAACAAATCACACCGATGCCGAGGACGTTTGCTTCAACATTGTCTCTCCTCTGATCAAATGCCAAAGAGAGATCAATCAGTTAACATCTGAAAAAATTTTCTGGTCACAGAAGAAAGCAGCTTCAAAATTAGCACGATGACATAAACCTACACTTGAGAGTTTAGCCCTATGTTATGCCTTATCAAAGGACAATTTATTTCTCTGGTATTTACATTGCAAATATTAATGAGAAGTAGTATCGGGGCACAATTTGAAAGACTTAGTGGGTGTGGTGGACTAGGGACAAGTGACCCTTATAAACGACTGCCAACTCAGGAAAAATAAAAACTCATGGCTGTATATTGTAAACAAATTGGTTTTTTTCATTAAAAAAAATTTAAGAAAATAAATGTTAATATCCACAACTTGAACACTGTTATTTTTCTGAAGGGTTTTAAATTTTTAATGAAATTTCATAAACCAGTAGGCACTATAGTGTCTGATTATAATGGTGTACATCTGAACAAATTATTAGTCTTTCTTTGATTAAATTATATTTAATTGAAGGATGTGATTTTTCTTCTCATATTATATTCTTTCAACTGGAGAATTTTAAAGTGAAAATAATCTAAGTAGAAACTTCTTTAATGTACATGGCATACACATGCACACATACACATGACAGACCACTTCCTTTGAAACAACTTTCATCAGTAACTTCTACCATTTTGCTGCAACCAACCAACCACAGAAGGAGCGTAGCTCCCAAGGCTCAGGAATTGACAACCTGCCATTCCAACCCTCAGGGCTAGATTCACCAAGGGCAGGGTGGTCTTAGGAGATAAACCAAACAGACTAAGTACATGCTTAGGGAATGAGCAAAACAGGGGAAGTGAAAAATAAGGAGTAGACTTGTCGTGGAAAAATTTGGTATTTCAAACAAACAAAACCACCACATAAGTAGTCATAATGGGAAAATTCTGAACTTTGTTAAACTTCCTTAAACTTGCTTCAGGAAGTACACTCAGCAAATCTATTGCCTCTGGGCCCCACCAGACTGGTGTCCCCACCCCATCCAAGACCATCTGTCCTAACCTTCAACTGGGGCAAACCTGATTTATTTTTATGTGCCCTACCTGTCCAGTAAAGCACCTCTTTCAAGCTGGGGCAAGGGTGTAGACAGGACTCAGAAGAAAAGAATGGGCAAAATTGAGTCCTCTTTGGTGGGGGGGAATCCTAAAATTAGATAACGGGCCATGTTCCAAAGCTAGGCTGTGCGGGGTTGCTGCAGTATTGATCTAGAATCAATACTGTCCAAAAGCAATATAATACAAGACACAAATGCAAGCCAAATAAGTAATTTAAAATTTTCTTGC
>NW_012151507.1:7567454-7610847 GCF_000956105.1 Propithecus coquereli | reverse complement strand
TCTATTTAGCCCTGCAAGCCAGAAATTTGGAAGTTACCCTATATTCATCCTCCTTCCTGACACTGTCAAATCATTTACAAAAACCTATCTGTTCTTTCTCATTATTTATCCTCAAATCTATCACTATTTCTCCTTTGTTTCTATTGTCCCTACCTCATGGACCTGTGCTTCCTCTCCCAAAAATATTATAATAACTGGGTTTTTTGCTTTAAAAATTAATTCACTGAGATATAATTCATGTACTAAAAAATTGGCCAATTTAAAACATACGATTCAATAGTTTTTACCATATTCATAGAGTTGTGCATTTGTCACAAGTCTAGGTTTAAAACATTTCATACCCTCAAAATAAACCTCATACCGTGTAGCCATCACCCTCCAATATTCCCATTCCTCTCAGCCCTCAGAAGCCTCTATAAAGTTGTCTATTCTTTTTTTTTAAGACGGAGTCTCACTCTGTTGCCCCGGGTAGAGTGCAGTGGCATCATCATAGCTCACAGCAACCTCAAACTCCTGGGCTCAAGCGATCCTCCTGCATCAGCCTCCTGGGTAGCTGGGACTACAGACGTGTGTCACCACACCCAGCAAAGTTTTCTATTTTTTGTAAAGAGGGGATCTCGCTCTTGCTCAGGCTGGTCTCGAACTCCTGACTTCAAACAGTCCTCCAGCCTCAGCCTCCCACAGTGCTAGGATTATAGGCATGTGCCACCGCATTGGTCCAGCCAGACAAAAAAAAAAAGTGTAAACTCTTTCAGACTCCTTTGCCATTCAATGTCCACCAGGAAATGCCCTGACCCCATTATTCTAGCCTACATGTCATCCAGTTTCCAAACTTGCTTCCCATAAATTAGCATTAAAAACTCTCTAATCCTATCCAATGTGCCATGCTACATTATAATCACGTCTGTGTACATACATGTTATTTCTTCTGCCTGAAACACATTCCTCCAGCTCACAAGACTGTTTTAAACATTAAATATAACTATGCAAATGTGCATGGCATATAGAAAGCATAATGTTTGCTAAATGTGAAAAAGGGCTTAGAAAATGAATTTGGGAAATCAGGTCTCCTTAATTTATTTCTAGAAATTTGAGTGACTTAAATGATTATGGTATATCTGTATTTTTTTTATTCAATAGTTACTACTGGAGAGCCTCATATACATATAAAAACTACATGGCACAACTAAAACAATTTCAAAGTAATAAGTCTATAGGAAAGTTAACTATCACTAAACCATCTCACTTTTATAAATCCTTCTTATAAGTTTTTTAAGAAAATCACATTGGTTGTAGTATCCATTTGAAGAAAGTAATAATATAACATAGAAGAATTTATCTCAGAAAATATAATGTTATATCTCTGCAAAAAAAATTCAATTAAAAGGTTGGCTAGATTCAGTGGCTCATGCCTGTAATCCCAGCACTTTGGGAGGCTGAGGTGGGAGGATCGCTTGAGGCCAGGAGTTTAAAACCAGCATGGGCAATATAGAAAGACTCTGTCTCTACAAAAAATTTTAAGAAAAAATTTGCTGGGCATGGTGGTGTGCACCCATAGTCCCAGCTACTGGAGAAGGTGAGGCAGGAGGATTACTTGAGCCCAGGAATTTAAGGTTACAGTAAGCTATGATTGGGCCACTACTCTCCAGTCTAGGTGACAGAGCAAGACCCTGGAGACTGTATATCTAAAAAAAATAATAATAATAATAATAATAAAGGGTTACTAAATTTTCACCTACATATTTTCATTCCATTACATTGATGATCTTTTCTAGATATCACTTCACAATGGGTCAATTTATTTATATTTTGTTAAAATTAACTTCTTTACTAAAGTATTGCCTCAATTTGTGACCTTCTGTGTGGAAGAAAACGAAATGGTACTTTAAAAGTCATACTGTAAGTAATGAGCTTTATATACACATGAAATAGCCTATGTTTCTTATACTTATTTCTGATTTTTAAAAGGATTTCCTAGTTTTACAGTGTTATTTTTTTAAAGTACAGTGAACAAAAGAAAATATTCAAACAGGCAAATTAAACTATTTTAAAATTTATTTTATTTTTCATTTTACAACTATATTTCAACATGTAAAAAAATGGTGTTCCCACTAGTTAAGCTGTTTCCAATTAGACAATATTTTCTTCAACATTTAACCAAATGTTGGCAATTGAAAGAAGAGAAGATCAGTGTGAATGGTTAATTAAGATTTCAAAGAAACTGCTGTTCCCTAGAGGGGTGGCTAATTTCTCATTTATAAGCCCATTTATAACTGCAGCTCTGAGAAATAGTCCTAATAAAATTTAGTTAAGTAGGCCTTTGAATGCATACCAGCCATTAACATTTGGGCTGCCTGCTGCTAGCAAAATATTAATATTTGATGCCGCAGCATTTTCATTTTATAAATCTGTTTCAGAGTCTTATGAAACAGCTTTCTTTATGTGTTAAACAGATTAAACTCAGGTTGTAATGACTGGTTTTAGAATGACTTCAAAATAGTTCATAGCTGCTAGGAAACTACGTATTTTCTGTTAAGATTATTGGTTATATTGTCTCCAATAACTAACTGCAAGAGGATATATTATTTTTAGGATAAAGACAACTTGTCATAGTGTCCTCTGCTGAATCCATGGTGGTGTTGGTGGGGGTGACAGTAAACACTCAACATAGCACTCACCAGGTTGCCAGGCACTATTCTAAGCAGTTTACATATGTCGATTTTTAAAAATACTTTCAATAACCCTGTGAAATCATGTATTTGGGGACCACAAATGTATATAAGCTCTTGCACTGGCAATATTCTTTACCAGTTTTCATTCCTGGAGGTAGTTCTGTTATTTAACAGCTAGACTTTTCTACATAACCTTTACAGATCCATGAGAAGGCATGTATCTTCAACATCAATGGTTAGAATTAATTTACATAGTCAGTGAATCATAGGATGTTAAATCTGGAGAAGGCTTTAGAGATCTAGTTCAATCTTAATACCGAGTTATGTCTCAGTTGAGCTGCCAACTTAAATATAAATAGCATAAACAAATAGGGCAAAAAGTTATAAATACAGTAAACCATTTATAAGTACTTTGGTGGTCAAAGTATCTTTTAAATACAAACATCTGTAGATAACAAACGAGTGAAAAATGCAATCGTTATCCTTGGCTGTTAACAATAAAAATACCAGTAATAGATCTCTGTTGCATTTTCTTTTTTTCAAAAAAATTCTCCCATATATAAAATTCATATACAAGACCCTGCTTAAAATTTCTACATTTCATAACGACTACTGCTCTTTCAGATATAGAAATTTGGCGATGGAATGAAGTTTCCCTCTAGTTTACTTGATCTTATTTCCTGCCTCGCATGAATAGGCAAAATGCAAGACTTCCCATAGTAGAGCCTATGGATAGAGATGCTAAATAGTGAGAAGGGTCAGAACAAAGACTAAAATTATATAATCACTTTGGAAAACTGGCACTTTTTAAAAAAAGTTGAACAACTATATGGGCATCTGCAACCTCCTTTGAAAAGCATCAAAATATAAGGTAGATTGATGGAAGGATGGATAGATACGTGATAAAGGAAATATGGTAAAATATTAACAGAAGAATCTAGATGCTGAACATATGAATGTTCACTAAAAAATCCTTTTAACTTTTTGCATGCTTGAAAATTCTTGTAATAAAATACTGGGTGAGGGTTAAACATAACACAGTCCTCTCACAGATATTTATCCAAAAGAAAAATAAACATATATCCACAAAAACTCTGTACAATAATGTATATAGCAGCTTTGATCATACTAGAAAGAACCCAAAGGTCCTCCGTCAGGAAAGTAAATAGACAAATAGTAGTATATCCATACAATGGAAGACCATTCAGCCATAAAATGATACATGCAGCAACCTGGATGAATTTAAAATATATTATGCTAAGTCAGTGGTTCTCAACTAGGGTGATTTTGTCCCACAGAGGAGAGTTGGCAATGTCTGAAGACATTTCTAACTGTCACAACTCAGGGAGAAGACTGCCCACTGGCATCTAGTGGGTAGAGGTCAGGGATGCTGCTAAGCATCCTACAGTACACAGGACCCCCCCACATTTATCCTTCCCAAAATGTAGATAGGGTTAAGAAACCTTATACTAAGTAAAAGAAGCCAGGAACAAAAGAGTTCACTGTATATCTCCATTTATATAAAGTTCTCAAACAGGCAAAACTAATCTATACTGACAGAAGTCAGAACCGCGGTAGCTTTAATAGTGTGGTTGAGGGTGGGATTTCCTTTGGTGGAAAGGGAGGAAGAGTCGGGGAAAGACACAGCCACATAAAGAAAAGGAAAAGAGCGGTGGAAAAAGAGCCAGGAAGAGAGTAAGGGAGGAGAAGAGAGCAAACTGAAGGAAATAAAACCACTTTACCTTGTTTAGTGTTTTCTGATTTATCAAGCATTTGATATATATTACCACCTCATCCAATGTTCACAGCAATCCGATGAGGCACAGAAATAATTACTATGTCACATTAAAGATGAGGAAGCAAAACCTCCAGAGGGGTTAAATTACAACTCAGTCACACGGCTGCTAGAAAATGGCAGAGCGAGATAGAAACTAGGCCTTGTGATAAAAGGAAGAATTTGTGCATTTATTCATCAAATATTTGAGCTATGTTTTAAATCATCATACGAGTGTAAAGAGTGTTTCTGTATGTGAGGAAGAGTGAGTGATAGCGATGAAGAGTAGATAATCCCAGACACAAGAACTAGCATGAATAAAGGCATGAAAGCATGAAACTGTTAACTGGCACATTTCCCTCCTTAGACGATGATCTCTTTGAGAGCAGAAAATGTGTCTTCTATTTGTCACTTAAATCCCCAGGACCTAGCAAGGAGCACCGTAAATAAATGCTGCACAAATAACTGAGAGAAAGAAAATGGCAAGTGGAAGAGAATGGTGATAAGGACATCAAAGGAAGAGAAAGTGTCAAGAAAGAATGCTTAACAGTATCACATGTTAAACATGTTAAACACGACACATCTAAATAAGAACTAAAATAACCCTCTTGGATGAAATAAGGAGACTGATGCTGACTCTGGGGGGAGGAAAGTGTCATTTCCAGTGGAGTGATGGAGACCAAGAAGCAGAGACCATCAACCAGTGTTTTGTAACTTAAATCTCTGTCTTTCCCCTGGTCGTGTTAACTAGAAAAGCCTGAAGAGTTGGAAATTATTTTCTGGACACGAGAGGAATCAAAGCTAGATTCCTCAGAGGTCTAGAAAAAGACAAGGGGTGGAGGGGAAAAAGCCATGTGCTAAATATATTATCCAGGCAAAAAGTTATCCCATCTGAATAAAAACTTAAAAGGAAGATCTAAGAGAGAATTCAGATTCCTTTCCTTGTGCCTAATGAAAGTTTGATTGACTTCTTAGGTTCAAATAATGAAGTCTGAACCTTAGGCTATTTTCATTTCTGTTTGTGCTATTTAGATATTAGGAAAATTAAAACACGATCAAAACTTAAATGGCACAACCACCAATCAGTTGTTTGGTAATATTTGTGAAGAATATTTCAATAGTTAAGAAAACACGACACATCAATACCTATAATAATGATAACTACATAATAAGTCTTTTTCTAAGTAACAAAAATACCATGCCATTTTAATATCTCATTGTTCTACTTATGGAAAAACAAAACTGGCACAATTTAAATACGCGCTATATTCTTTGGAAAGCGGAACTGCTGACATCTCCTTTCTGTTTAAGGTTTCAGTCTTCACATCAATAAGAGAAACGAATTCCTATTTGCTCCATCCAAAAATGGAATGACTAGTCCTGAGACCCAAGAAGATTGTGTTAACTTTCATTAAGAACAAGATCAATATGAGCCTTTAGACATAGACCAACAAAAAAATGTAAAAGAGATTTTAAACTTTCTCATCAAAATGATAGTGTGAAAAAAACGAGAAAGGATGATGCTTTCTAACAGACTTAGTCACCATCTCTCTTTTTCACATATCAGTATCTATTCTGTACTACATACCAGGAAATGTATGGTTATTTGCTGGGAGTCAATTATTTAATCAGGGCAATGGCCAGGAAAAAATACCTTGAATTTGTAGAATTTCTAATTACAGAATAATTGTAAAGAAAAGTAAATTTATTACTTTCAAGTTCTACCCAGTAACAGAAAGGTCCTGGGGGACCTGCCATAATGACGAGACAAGGCTGCCTGTAATCAGCATGCCTCACACGTGTATGTTAATCAGTATTCCCAACTACGGAGGGTTAGCTGCTCAGGGAGATTTTATTCTTTCAACGATTTAAAACATTCTCTTTTAAATCTTGCTCACGTTATTATTTTGCATAGGCAATGAAAATAGAATTCTGGATGTAAAAGTAAATCCAGTTCAGGCGCTATTCACAATTATTATTTAATAGAGTTTAAATTAATAAGATCTTTACTGGCTTTGGTTTTACCTTTTTCTGAATATTTCTCCAAAAGCGCTTACTACAGCAACTTTTTTTTTTTGCATTCAATGGCTTATGATAATAGAAGATAAAACAAGTTTGAGACTAGTAGTGCCATTTCTTACGAATTCTACCCATACATACCACATATCAGAAACAGGAAGAAAAAAATCGTAATCATTGTGAGGTAAAAATACACTGCAACATACTAAGATGATAGATCAAATCTCTCAAGGGTAGGTTTTTTAAAAGAAAGATCCCAGCACCTTGAAAAATATCTCACATAAAAATTGGTATTCGGTAATTATTATTTTTTAATAACAAAATACTTTTGTACTTCCTAAGAGCAAGGCCCCATTTATATAACCACATTATAATGATCAAAACCAGAAAACCATCAGCTACATTTTTTGTTGTTTTTTGTTTTTGTTTTTTTTTTGAGATAGAGTCTTGTTCTGTTGCCCCAGCTAGAGTGCAATGGCATCATCATAGCTCGCTGTAACCTCAAACTCCTGGGCTCATGCGATCTTCCTGCCTCAGCCTCCTGGGTAGCTGGGATTACAGGTGCGCGCCACCATATCTGGCTAATTTTTCTATATTTTGTAGAGACAGGGTCTCTCTGTTGCACAGGCTGGTCTCAAACTCCTGAGCTCAAGTGATCCTCCTGCCTAGGCCTCCCAGAATGTTAGGATTACAGGCATGAGCCACCGTGCCTGGCCTATCAGCTACTTTTAATGGTAACATTTTTTGAAGCAGATATTATTTCAAACAGCCCTTTGACACTGGAAGATAACTTTAAAAGTTTTACATATATTAAAATCAATGATTTAAAAAATAATGGCAAATTGAAATGGGCACTGGCTTGGGATTCAAGAGGTTCTGCCTTTTCTGCAGTTAACTAGATATACGACTTTGGTAAAGCTGACTAGTCTCTGGATCTCAGTTCACTTAACCACAAAACAAAGAACTAGCTTGACTAATCACCGACAGCTCTCATAGTTCCAACTTGCTATGCTTCTGTATAAGGGCTGCTAAAAGAGAAAAACTACTCTTTGCTTTTCAACTCAAAGTCATAAGATCTTTAATTCACTTTTCTGCCTTAAACTTCACTGCCAAGTTAAGTTTCAACTGTGTGCATCCATTCTCTTGAGTTCCTAATGTTGGACTGGAGAAATAAAGCCTCTTAAAATCATATGCTCTAACTTCAATGTATTTAAAAACACAATGTTTAGAGACTTTAAAGAAAATTTCAAGATGTAACATGAAAACAGGCCAAGTGTAATAACATCTAACATTTGTTCCTTAAAGAATGTTCACGTTGTCTCACTTAACCTTCTCAACAAGATGGGGAGCTGTTACGTTTCCAATTTTACAAAGGTCAAGCTCCAAGATGGCACTAGCACTGGTCTGTCTTCCTCCACAGCCCATGAGAGTCCTCTTACTCAATAGTCCATGCCCTGAGGTCCCCAACCCCCAGTCCGTGGCCTTTTAGGAACCGGGCTACAAAACAGGAGGTGAGCAGCAGGGAACGAGCAAGCAAAGCTTCATCTGTATTTACAGCCGCTCCCCATCACTCACATCACCACTTGAGCTCCACCTCCTGTCAGACCAGCAGCAGCGTTAGATTCTGCATTATGGTGAGTTGTATAATTATTTAACTACACATTACAATGTAATAATAATAGAAATAAAGTGCATAATGAATGTAATGCACTTGAATTAACCCACAACCATCCCCTCCACACCGCCCCCACCCCAAAGTCTGTTGAAAAACTGTCTTCCCTGAAACCGGTCCCTGGTGCCAAAAAGGTTGGCACCACTGTGTTACACCACACTATCTCCAATGCACATATGAATCACCTAGATCTCAGTTTAATTCAGCAGGGAATGTTTCTAAAAATGTTTAATTGTAAACTGTCACGGTCCCATCAGATTAGGAAAGCAGAGCGAAACCTTGCCCAGGGTACATCAAAATTTCCTATATTTTATTTGCGAGCTATTCCTAAGGAAAGATTCAGGATAACTTAAATAATTGAGACTAATTCCGAAAGAAAAGACAAGTATTTCTGTTTGTAGCTAAAATGGAGCCACCATGTTGAAGCAGTGTAAACACAGTTTAGAATTCATTTGGTTCCCAGAACTGAAATTACATAATTTTTAATGAATCTGAAGTTAATCATAATTATTTCAAAACTTTATTACCCCTTTGAGATTCTGCACAATTTAAATTTAGACTGTAAAAGAAGCTCTTGTCTGAAGAGCTCTGGTATAGAATGTGACTTAGAAAAACCACATGATCTTGAAATCCTCCAGGAGCATGCATTTACACTGCATGCGCATGTCACTGATTATTAAACACAGTATCTTTATCCACCAGTCACTGAGATATAAAGCTCCATGCTCATTCAACCTGTTCAGCATGGAGGCAAAATAAAGCCTAGTTTATCTGAAAACCAGCCCAAAACTAACCCCCCTCACTGTGATACCTCTGTAAGTAATGGTGATGACAAGATTGTTTGCTTTAGAAAGTATTTCAAGTTGAGGATTCCTACAAATATATAACACTGGTAACCTCTTATCAGTTCTGTCCAATACTTCAGTATTGCCTGTCCGCAACTGATCAACTGATACAATTCTAACATCTTTATCTCATTGTTCACAATAAGAATCATTTTAATAGAATGATAGTTCTGTAGCACCTAAAAGCACATTTACCTTCTATCAATGGTTTTCCAAAATGTGCTGTCTTCATGGTAATAACTATACAGGTTCTTAGCTTAAAGATAGATGTCATTTTTCCAAAAGCCATTTATATATCACTGTCCTTGATAATTGAACAAACAACCCTTCGACTTCTTTATGTGGTGGGGTAACTTTTCTCAAGATTAGGAACATTTATGCAAAGGACAAAGAAATGCGAGACAGCTCGTCCAGCAGGAGGTAGAAGCAGAAGAGTTTCCAAGCCTCTCTGCTTGTTTCATTTTTACTCAAGAAAGCTGAGAAAATATACCACTGGATTCTTGAATTCACTTCTGGACACGTGACTAACCTCAGTAAATTTGGTTTTCTTTGTTGCAACACCAATTAGTTTTTAACAATTCTTCATAAAAACTGGTGGGCATCTGTGAGTTGCCGAGGTAAAGAGGACCATACGGCAGTATACGCTATGGCTACAGCAGGCCCCAGAGTCAGAGCACCCAGTGATCTTTGTGAGTGAGTATTCAGGTCGGATGAAAAAATAAAAGGAAATCCCACAAGGAAGTTTATTTCTCTCTCTAATGTAAATGCCCAAAGGTTGGCAGCCCAGCGTTGGCGTGGAGCTTTTGTTCCCCAAGTTGACAGGGATGCAGCTCCTTCCCTGCTTTATGCTCTGCCGTTCCTAGGGTGCAGCCCTGACCCTCAGGGCCTAAGATGAGCTTCGACAGTCACATGTCTATGACATGAGAAAGAAGGAACAGAGAAGGGAAGATGGGGCCGAGGGTACAAGCCACTTCTCTCTCTTAAGGAAGCTCCCCCCAATTACCCACAATTCCTTTTTTTGGGCAAACTTAGTCACACTTACTTGCAAGGGAGGTTAGGAAATGTCGTATTTACTCTGAGTAGTCACATGCCCAGCAGAAAATGTTATTACTACAGAGGAAAAAAGTGAGAAGGGATTGGGGAAGGGACAGCTGTCTCCACCACACTATCTGTATGATCTTGACCACTTTATGGCCCTGATTTCCCATCTATAAAGTGGGGACAATAATATTATAAAATCTCCCATTGTAAGGTAACTGTGAACATAAAATGATAATCAATATAGATGGGTTAGAAAAGTGCCTGGCACATAATAAATACCCAATAAATACAAACATTGTTCTCCAGGTATTTTCTTTCTCTTACTAATTTCCTTCCAATTATTACAAATCGTGTGAACTGTTCTGTTCCCTTTTGTTTATTCTTTCCCAACCCCCAAATTATCTGCACAGTGTAAACAGATCTATCTCCTCAAATCACTGGTTTCAGTAAGACCCCCCTTCTTCTTAATGCCCTTGCCAAAACACACACTGTCACGCACACACTCATACACGCAAACATACACACTCTCACACACGTGCACACATTCTTTCTCTCTCTTTTCTTTCTCTCTCAAAGAAAACTTTAGTGGCATCCCGTTGTCTAAATTCAAGGGCAAATTCCCATGTTAAAGGTATGTCATAGCCACTACAACTCCCCTATCTTTACCTACCTAATACCTTTACAGAGATATTTCCTACTATGATCTAATGTGGATAACACTAATGGTAACAATAACAAAAATGGTGATCACCAA
Organism: Propithecus coquereli; assembly: GCF_000956105.1. Taxonomy (NCBI): domain Eukaryota; kingdom Metazoa; phylum Chordata; class Mammalia; order Primates; family Indriidae; genus Propithecus; species Propithecus coquereli. Next base: position 7,600,070 of record NW_012151507.1, on the reverse strand, counting down.
AAGTATTAAATTAATAGAGTCCACTTTTTTTGTTGCCAGGTAACATGTCAAGTCTTTTACATTGAACACTCTATTTCAATCCTCATAATAATCCTCTAAGGTGATCACCATTATTATCCCCATATTATAGATGACAACTTAACCTTAGAAAGGTGACACTCGAAGTCACACAGTAAATACGTGGCAAGGCTGTGATTTGAAGAGAGGTCTGTTGGGCTCCAAAGCTGTATGTTTAACCACTGTGTGATGCCCATTGTCCTGCACAAACATGCCATCTGCTCTCTCTACATTTACCTGAGTCACCTGAGAATTCTTTTTCTAATCAAATTCTGTGCAGTTTCATTAATGTCTGACTCGTTTCTGATTGCTTCTATGAAGCCTTTATCAACTAATGATAGCAAATAGCAAAATAGCATTAAACTGTTATAATACTACAGCGTTGTAAGCACTATGTGTATACTATTAATAACTCATTTAATTCCCACAACAACCCCTATATGTTAGATCATAATTATCCCCATTTTATAATGAGGAACATGAGACCTAGAGAGGCTAAGTAATGTGCCCAAGTTCACATAGTTAGTAAATGTTGGAGCCAGGATTCTAAGCCAGGTAGTCGGGATGCAAAGTGCATGTTTTAAACCACAAAGCCATACTACTGCTCATTCTTCCTGTATCCCTTACTTAAACATTAAATCACAGATACAGCCTTTTATTACATAACCATTTCATGTATTAAAATATCAGGCACGAAATAAATGGACAAACAAAATGTGATATACACATACCATGGAATAATATTCAGCCATAAAAAGGAATGGAATTTTGATATATGCTACAACAGGAATGGACCCTGAAAACTTTATGCTTAGTGAAAAATGGCAGATATAGAAAGAAAAATATTGTACAATTCCACTTGTATGAGGTGCCTAGAATATGCAAATTCATGGAGACAGAAAGAAGGATAGAGGTTACCAGCGGCTGGGAGGAGCAGGGGAGGAAGGAGTTGCTGTTTAATGGGTACAGAATTTTTGTTAGGGATGATGATAAAGTTCTGGATATAGCTACTGGTGATGGTTATACAACACTGTGAATGTATTTAATGATATGGAATCACACACTTATAAATGAATGAAATGATAAATATTATATTTTACCACAATAAAAAATATCAGGCACATTATATTATAGTCACACTTCACAGACTCTTTTGAAGGCTGATGAAACTCTTCTGGGATTAAGGGATGCTAGAAAATTTTCTACATGATTGGTTTATGCTCTTTTCAAATCTCTGGCCAATAGCAAATGAAAACTACCATTTCTCCAAAACACCTAAACAACAAATCCATAACTATGTCTTGCCTTTCCAACATGATCAATAGTATCTTCAGGGAAAAAGTCTTGCCTACACACAAAAAAGACTCTCAATAAAGTCTTATTTAATTAAATTCAATATTCAAAGCCTTACAAAGACACAAATGCAAAGGCAATCTTTGCAATTATTTCAACAGGTATTCAAGGGCAATTCTATAATCTCCATTGTATAAATGGAGAATATAAGGCTCAAAGAGGAGGAAGGATGCTGTTGAAAGCACTCTGTAACTATGACACTGAAAGCTATGGTTCTCTGCCTACCATTTGGTAAGTTGCTGGATCATGCAGTCTTGAAAAATATCACAAAACATCAACCACGACACTCACACCATGAGAGACTAAAGGAGAGCAGGGTCAACACTGCTTAGCACCAGCAGCTGTCCTTCTCCACCTTTCTCCTGTACAGCATTCAACACGTCCTCCAAATTAAAAGGGGAGTGTTTAAAGAACTAACTCAGAAGAGGTGACAAATTATTACCCATTGCAGTGACCATAATTGAGAAATAAACAAAATTGGCACCTGTCCTTTAACGGATTGCCCCTAACCCCTGGCTGATGACGATATTCTAAAACTTCCCATAGGTGAGACTTCGGCTTTCCAGCCAGACTTTTCTCCATCTCCCTCCCCTCATCCTCACCCCCTCTCAGGTTACTGACAAAGGACAAAACGGGAATTTCTTTTGTTGCTCTCTGTTTGACCTCTCCTGGAGAAACACATGGGTTAACAACAATGGAATTACCAAAAGCTTGACCCCAGAGAAAAAAGATACAATAAAGGGTATTCACCAACTGGATATTTAATAACTGGAAACATCGCTGAGATATCTTTGAATTTTTTGGAATGAATTCTAAAGAGATTTAAGATTCTTAATTAGGAAGGAGGAATTAATTTTAATGTTATGCCATAAGATCCACATTTACCTGTCTGAAAAACAAATTACTATTTCACATTTATTAAACAACCAAAAAAAAGTGAAATATTTAGATAGACAAGGAGAAGGACCCCATTCAAAAGCAGCCAAATCTTCACCACATTTTTCATGTAATGAACGGATGTGATTAGCTTCCTGAGGACACCCGCTCCCACACCTTTTTTTTGCAACTGTAGGGCCCTTCCTGCCTCACAAAACATCTGTGCTTAAGGTCCCCAACACAAAGCAACTGAAACATGGGAAATGAGCCTTGAGTGTAATTTCTTAAGCTTGTGACTGGTTCTTAAACTATACTGCAGCATAGCTTCATTTGGTAGTGTAAGTTTAACTTCAGATGTGCTAGGAAAATTCCAAACTGTCTCAAGTCCAGACAATGAATACCTTATAAATATTATGACAATCAACTTAATATTAACACACACAAAGGAATGCAGGGGAGAACGAAGAGAAATGGGAGAAAACATAAATAAGAGAAGTCATAACAGAGGAAAGAAAAAAGTAAATAGTAAAAAAAAAAAAAAAATGAAGGCAATTAGCTGGAAACAAAGAAAGCAGAGAAGCCTGAAATAGGTTAGTGATAATTAAAATCTAAGGAAGCAAAACCCTTATTCTGGGAGTAGGTGATATAGTACGTCAACCTACAGCTGGGCATAGTCATTAAGTGGAGTGAAAATAGGGAGATGTGGGGAAAAGCCACGTTTTATTACATGTGTTTCAAAAGTCAAAGGTATCTGCTAGGTTAGAAAAAAAATGATCCAGCCCCAGCTCTTTCATGTTCTGGTTGCCTGAATGTGATGTCAGAAACCCATCTCCTTCTAATAATTCACTCTGCTAATCTATTAAACCACTAATCCCTCACTAAATGTGACCCTTCTCTTCAAACCACCTACATACTCTAAAACACAGGTTCTCTGTCCTTTTAAATAGAATCATTAAACTAAAGGTATGGAAAATATTTGATCTTCAAGGGGAAAAGAACTACAGTGTTCAAGAGGATGAATAACACAGCCTTATAAAATAACTTTCTTGGGGAAAAAAGGTTGTATTGTTTTGTGGGAACCAGAAGGCAGTTAATCCTAGAAGGCATGTGTTCAAGGTAACCCACCTTATTTCAGGTCTCTGCTTTTAAAACAATTTTCCCATATGTAGGATCTGGAAAGTTCTAAACATATTAAATAAGAGGTTTTTATCATCTAATTTTACATATATTTAACCTCTCTGAAGTTGACATTTAACCCAGCAAAAAGCTTTCCAAGGCACTTGAGCTGCCGGAAATCTAACCAGAGTCCTTGAATTACATCCATCTCCCCTGCCCAGGGGATCTGAGGTGTTTTGATCAAGCAGGAAAAGAGTATAAGAAAGTAGACTAGGAGAGCGGTTAAAATGTTAGACTCGGACACAGTTGGGTTTAAACCCGACAGGCTACTTTGCCAGATATGTGACTCTGGCCAAGTTACTGGTCTCCTGTAGGCTTCACTATCCTCACCTGTAAAATGCTGGTAATAATGGTAGCATCTCGTAGGCTTCTGTGAGGATTAAACAAAGCAACACATGCAAAGTACCTGGCAGAGTAGCTGACTCATCCGAAATGGTCAATAAATGTTAACTGCATCAAGAGGAGTTCGATAATTAGTCGCTAGCTGATGGATCATAATATGTGTGGCAGCCCTAATATAACCAGTATGTCCCAGGGGAAGAAAAAAGTGGGAATAAAAATTTCATCTTGATACTTACTGGCCTTCTGTTTTTAGTTTCCTAAAAAGAAAAATAAGGAAACTATTGATATAACTGTTAAATATTATATAAGAGATTTAAAAGATCATCTGTATTCATCCTGTGCCTTTAGCAAAATGATACTCCATAAATATAAAATGATATTAAAATATGCATTTCTAGGAAGCAAGAGGAAGCTTGCTGGAGTGCCTAAATTCTGATAGATACCCGCTCAGTACTACAGGGCAGAGCTTTACTTGAACTGGAGTAACCAGGGAAGGTGCCGAAAGTGATAAACATTTTGAAAAAGCCATAATTTTTTTAGAGGTAATTTGTTTTCTACTAGTGGCAAGACCTAGGGTGACATTTTTTTGTGTGTGATCTAAAACTAATCTCTGACTGGAATTAAATACACAGCCTCGCTAGATGCCAATTCATCAACTCGCCCCCATTCATCCGTTTCTGTGCAATTGAGCAGACCAGAACAGGTCTATTCTGTGCCACTGAGGATGCTGGCACTAGGAGAAGAAACAAATTAAGTGAAGTTATGTGCCTACATCTCACTGTAAAAACAACTATTACACATTCACATCTTTGTGCTACACTGCTAAGTAATGAATTGTAGAGGCCAAAAATCAATTAAGTTTATTTCTGGAACTTTTCAGTTTTCATAGTAATAATTACAGTGCTTATTACATGGCAAACACTGTTCTATATGCTTTGTATTATATATGTTAACTTATTTAGTCACCATAGGTTTTAATACTATACTCATTTTACAAATGAGGAAACTGAAGCATAGAGAGGTCAAGTGACTTGTCCAAAATCACAGAAGAGTTGCGCCAGGATTTGAACCAAAGCAGTCTGGTTCCAACGTTTTTGGTCTTTTAATTTTTAAATTTTTTATTATTTATTTATTTATTTTACATTGTATTAGGTAATATAAGTAAATTACTCTTTTAATTAATGTGCTATATGTCCATATGGAATCCAGCACAGACATATGCAATAACTGTATGTTAACTTTAATTTTATACCTAATTTACATACTTGTGAAAATTGAATTTTTTTTCACCAAAACCTTCATATAAAACCAAACATTAATTTTAAGTGTAAGCACTCATTATAGCTCATGGTTCAGTGCATGGCAAAGAATATTCTGTCAAAATACTTTAAAATACTCTGATATGTCAACAAATATTTTTGATAAAGGGGCAGATAATAAATATTTTAGGTTTGTGGCCAACGTGATCTCTGAAGGAACTACTCCTATCTGCCTTCGTAGCACAAAACCAGCCATGGATGATATGTAAATGATAATTTCAAACTTTATTACAGAGCAAGAGGCAGGCCAGGCTTGACCTGAGGGCCTTAGTTTCCTACCCCCTGCTCTAAATAAAGATAATATACACACAAATAAGAACTCTACCATGGTGAAATTAGACGAACTGCATTATTAGAAGTAAGTTGCTTTAAATAATTTATTTGGTTCTCAACCAGCAGCAATTTTGTCCTCCAGAGTAATGTCTAGAGCTATTTTTGGGTCTTACTACTAGGGAAATGCTAGTGGCACCTAGTGGACAGAACCCAAGGCAGCTGTGACACATCCTACAACACACACCACAGGACAGCCCCCCACAACAGAGAAGGATCCAGCCCAAAATGCCAATGGTGCCACATTTGAAAAACCTCGGTTTTAAGAATGACAATTTATTTAGAAGGTCTTTTCTACCTCTTAAAATAGCTTTCCCATTTGATCTTGAAATAACCCTGTAAAGCAGAGAAGGTGGGTGAGTTCATCTCATTTTCTACAGAAGAAAATTAATGTTCAGAGAAGTCTAATGATGTATGTAAGTTCACAAAGCTATAATTATGTATCAGCTCAAACTCAAACCCAGGGCTTAATTTTTTAAAAGCCATGTTCATCCTTCCGTACGTCATAGGATTTTAACACATTAATGATAACTACACTTTACAAAGGTAATTTAAAGTTATATTTTCAAAATATGAAGTTAAAAACATTAAGTTCCATATTTTAGGCCTTGTTGACTTGCCTTAAGATTCAAAACTGGAAGGAGGGAACGAAATATAGAAATGTTAAATCACTGTTCAAAAAACATCCTGGGAAAGAATCATCACAATTAACACACAATTAATCACAATTAATCACAATTACAAAGTAAGTTTTTCCCCTGAATTCTCCACTTACTCATTTAAGGTCACCTACCAGTCCCAATATTCTTTTCTACTCCCAGTTCTTAAATTCTTTTCTTAACTCATACGGTGGGCACCCACCAGTTGTACAATTTCGATATGACTGCAAATAGAACTGATAACACGGCACTACGGTGCATACCATGCTTAGGCACATTTTTGGTGGAGGCAGAGATACACTTTAGTCTGCAGGATCAGGGCACATGGAAGAAAAAAGTTCCACAAAAGTCCATTGTATCCCTCCACTGAAATCCAAATGGAAACCACACTGTCAATCCTGAAATACAGCTTTCATCAAAGGGAACCTTTTTTGGACACGCTCGTCAGCTCCATTCTCACAGTGCCAGGGCCACAGGTATATGTGGATGTTTGGCAGAATCAAAACCCATTAGAGTTCCCAGCTCATGCTTTTGGCTCTATCAGCCCTAACTTTCATTAAGGTGACTTTGTTACAACCAGAACCTGAAAAACTGAGCACTTAGGAAAGATATGAAATAGAACGGCTCAAACGAAATTAATTCTTCTATCCAATTCTCAGAGATCTTTAATCTCACTCAATAGTACAAGAAAACTGGCTTCTATCATCTTTAAATTAGAGACATCCAAACGAAAAAGTAATACTTCAGAGAATGTTTTCAGCCTATTCCTACGTGTTACCAGTTCAGCACAGTTTGTTCTCAGCACAGAGTAAGTTTATTTAGAGATACTCTATCCTGAATTATCAAAAATGTAGATAAATGCCTTGACAATGCAAGGATTTGAGGTCTCTGTATCTTGCACACAGTATAAAATAATTTGAATTTTCAATATCTGGCAATCTTTTTTTGATGAAGTAAATGTTCAGAGAGAGAGAGTGTGTGTGTGTGTGTGTGTGTGTGTGTATGTGTGTGTCTATTTTTTGTGTGTCAGTACTTGTTTTTTTAATGGTCTGGTTGAGACATACTGAAGCTGAAATTTTTATTACCTTGAAATACATAAAGTTCTAAGACTTATGTTCGTGATAATATGAGCAACAGAAAATACAGTACCTTTTTCAAAAACATATTTAATAAAATGACACTTTGAGAGTATAAAACATATGATAAAACACACGGTATTTATATTTCAGTAAATACTTAAGTATTCTAACAAAAGCATAGATTGGAAAAGATGACTAGGTGACCCATTCTTGGCATTTGGGGCAGGGTCATTCGTTTTAACTTACTCTGGCAATAAAACTATACTGCATGGGCTATTTCTGGATGGGTTCTTCCTTCTTTCTCTGTCAACAGAGAGCTAAGTTGCTACCTTCAGATTACTTCCATCATTTTCTCTGAGGGAAACACATCTACATTTGTCTAAAACTCAAGACTCATAAAGACTGAAAAATAAAACTAAAGAAAATACCCACCTGAACCATAAGTCCATAGATTTGCTGTCTCTTTGTTTTCTTGTAGCCTCGTACAATACCCACAGGAGTTCATCTCCCAGCACCATGGTATCAGTAAATTTCATTATCAGGAATAATAATTATAAGGTATTATTTAGCATATTACGAGTAAGAAAACAGGAGCCTATTTTAAGAGACATAGTGTGGTTAAAAAATACTCAAGAGTAGCATTTCCAAATGTAACTTGAGAGTTTATTTGGAAACTTTAGAGTTTATTCAGTTTATTCTAACTTTAACCATTAATTGGTCCTCCTTTGTTTAGAAAAATCAGCCAAATCTCCTACAGAGGTCAATGGAATGACAGATGTCACAGGAAGAATTTTTGGCTCTCTAATAAATCCTGGCAAACCTTGAAAGTGAGGCAAGGTTAAATTGGGTAAAGTGGCAAACTTATTAAGCTATATATATTGGATTCAATAGCAGTAAATCTATAAAACAGCATAAGGAGTTTCCCTAGGCTGGGACAGATATCACGGCCTTTCTAGAAAGCACCAAGGCAGCTGGCATGCAGCTCCAGGGTGACCTACTGTATGAAAAAGGAGGTCAACACAACTAAACTGTGGGAAGATTAACAAAGATTTTGATTTAGACATATCATTGCCTCAAAGAGTAGTAAGGATGACTTGCCCTTCCCTTTATCTGATGACTTAAAACATTTCTCCCTTCAATTTTGGGGGAAAACTGAAGGGAAAGGAGAATATTTTCCTTATCTCTTTCCCCTTTAGGAGATGATGAGGAAGTGGCTGCAAAAGGCTGCGATGTAACTTTTTGAAATGGGGACAGTTAAAATGCAAGGATTAAGCTCGAGTGCTTTCTCTTCTGAAGAAAAGTGCTGAGGACGTAGCACTGGAACTGCCTGCCCTCTGATTGCCCTGACCCCAAACTGATGTGGCCCATTTGCTTTCTGCAGCTGCATCATCTTCCTCAATCAGAAAGCAGCCAGCCCTCCTCGCAGAGCAATCCTTCTTTTGCAATGTAAATCCTGAAGGATGTGAAACCCTAGCTCCTAAGAATAGCTCCATACTTCCATGGGGATTTAGACAGGCAGCTCAGTCTCCAGAGGCTTAGAATTCTTAGGCAACATCTCCAGCTCACTCAAGCTTGATCTAAAGCTAAAGGAACCACTGAGATCCTAGCCTGGGCTGGCTGCCCTCATATTTAAGCATGAGAACAGCAGGATGAGATAATTCAGGCACAGCCTCTGATTTAAGTGTGAACTGCTCAGTAGGGTGCTAGCATCCCGTGTATGTCAAGGCTATGGCGGAGGTGCAGGTCCCCAACGTGGTGGAAGTAGAACGAAGCTGCTGAGGCGGAGTCACAGGAGTAAGGAGAAGAATTCCTAGAGGAGGGTCTTGTGGTAATAGCATATCACCGATTCGGGCTAGAACTGGTACCTAAGCAAGAGACACACATGGCCATCAAATCAATGGAAGTACTATTTGTATCTAGCAGACAGACACTGTGCCAGTCAGCCTCATTCTGGGCATCAGCAAGGTGGTCAGTGATTTCCAAACCAAAGATATCTGACCTGCCATAACCATGAAGAGTTCCCTGGAGAATATCAAGCTTGATCCAGAGGGGAACCTCCATGCTATACTTGGGGAAATCATGGGCAACTCACAGCATTATCAATCAAGGGCAAGGGCAAAGGCGGCTACATGAGCCAGTCAGGTTGACCTTTCCAGCCACAGAGATTCACATGTGAATGCAATTTAGTCCCTTTGCAGTAGTCATGAATTTCTTAGTTCATTCATGTTATTCAAGAGTGTACACAGATGAGATCAGACCCTTTGCATTACAGGACGTAACAACCTACAGCTTACTGTGGGCCATAAAGATTCCATGTTGTGCTCAATTTCTGAATGGATGAAGAATTTAGAGATGTGAATGTCTCTCTACAAAAAACGCCACTAACTCATTAATACAAATCTCCCTATTCCTCCTTCACATCATCAGAAATGCTCCCATAGGTTTTTTCTTGGCTAAATGTACACTCACAAACTAACATAAAGCCACCTTAAAAGTTAGGAACTCACACTTCACTATCTATAAATAGTTCCAAATTTCTTGACCCCTCAGTAAAAAACTTCAAGATCCAGCAAAGAAAAGTAATGTGTGATGTCTACTCCTGTTTCAACTGCTTAAAACTGGTCCCAGATTGTACCCTTCTCTTGGCTCTGACTCCTCAGATTTCAACCTTCTGCCACCGAAACAGCCAGCTGATGAGAAGGAAGAATACAGGATGGGGCAGAGGGAAAGAAGACCACCTTAATGGCCTCCTAATTGGCCTCCTGCCTTCAGTCATTCTTTTCGTTATCTCACCCATGCTGCATAACACCCAATGAGTATTTCTGAAATCTTTCATTGTGCATTTTTATTTTCTACTTTATCAGTATATTCTAATCTTTCTAAAATGGATGTAAGTAAGGAAATTACTTTTAAAAGTCAAAAGAACTCATTTTTATTACTTCATTCCCATAATACAGTCCCAAATACACAGCCCTACCAAATCTAGTCCCTAATGCCTTTTTGTTCTAACCATTCATTGATCTTCTGCAATGAACCTCGCGCTCCAAACACACTCATCTATTCACATTCCCTGACAAAGAATATGAGACATATCCTTTCCCATTCCTATAATTTCACTCTTGTTTCTCTATCACAATGAGTCTCTAAATCCTTCCCTTATCAAAATCATCTTCACCCATATAGATCCCAACACCTTTGATGCTATGTGCATATTCCGCTAACCAAAAGTGATCTTTTTTCTCTCCTCAAAACTCCTCCCCAAATTGAGAGTCAATATTGATAATTTACTGCCATGTCTTCCTGCATATGCCTATATCGTCACTAATCATATTAAACATTAAGGAACAGGAACATATATCTTTCTTTTTGGCACATAATAGATGCTCAACAAATGTCTGTTGAATAAATCCTGAAACAAACTTACAGCGCTTTACATATAATCAAACCAGCTGCTCAATAAATATTTGGTGTTTACAAGATTAAAGAAAGTGATTGTAAGGCCTTTTGCCATAAAGCTAATGAAGACTATTGTACGTATATTATAAATATATTAGGGAGTGTTTTAAATCTTAAAGAATGTTAGTATTACTCAAAACTAGGTTAAGCAAAAATGAATAACATTTGAAACTGAGTGTGAAAGGTAATTTGTACCTTGGCATACTTGTAATCCTTTTTGAAGGGCTTTAAGTATATAGCATATTCCATTTATTTAATGTGTATATTATTATATTTCAATGCTTAACTCTAAAAAAAGATAATTTCCATTTATACAGAAAATATAATTGTGAAATAATGCTTGCTCTTTTTTTATTTGCTTTAACCATGACCAAGGGAAGCCTATCAGGACATAATGCAATGCCATATGCCGGGCACCCTTTTGCTTTTTCTAACTGCTGGAAACCTAATTAAGGAGCAATACACAATTCCCTGCACGCTGGCCTTGGAACCTCCAAGCGTAAGCTAAACCACAACAATGCAAAAAAGTTTATGTAACCATCACTATTCGTTATTACCTCAAGAGTTTTTAAGCACCAAAAAGCAAACATGACTTACATTACCAACTAAACTTCACCTTCTCCCTTTAAAATAGATATGATCTGTGGAAAGGTATGGAAACCCTCAATCCCCAAAAACATTTTCTTTTCACAGAAAATTATCTCTTTAGAGGAAAAATCATAATTTTAAACTTCTAGAAATACACTTTGCCTGAAAGTGAGAGAAATTATTTAAAACAAATACAAGATGTCTTTTCCAAGAAGGGAACATGACATGGAATTATAGTGTATAAATAAAAAATGAACACTTCATCCTGTGAAACATATTATGTCATATTTTACTTTGAAATAAAAGTACTGTTTTTTAAAAATATACCATAACAAAATTTCAAGCAGCTCATTTACAGATGCCATAGGGGACACACACACGGTAGATTAACGCAAATTGATTTCAGTCTTACAGCCACCAGGTTATAAAGAGGAAAATTTAACCTAATTATGAACACACTGCAAGAAACACTTTTACATACCTCATTTAAAAGGAAGGTAACTTCAAATGAAGTAGGGTCAGTACTCTTAAAAAAACAGAAATTAAAGAAAAGGCACATAGCCTTTTTGAAAAAAAGACAAATGAGAGAAGGCCCAATTTTAAAAATTGTATCAAGAATTTGGTCCAATTTGCAAAAGTAACTATATTTGAAAAACACCATTGGTACAAATGAAAAGAAGAAAACAAAACTATAAAAACATGTTGAATTTGCCTATAAATCAATTCCTTTTGCGGCTATAGGAAAAGGAGTAACTAAAAGAGCACTGGGCAGTTGGTTTCTCTACCAGCCCAGAAGGACATGTTGAGATTGACATAGCTGTCAAGGACAGTAACTATTAATACCATGGCTTCCAGTGCTTTGACAAAACCTCAAATGCAGGGCCTTCTGGCCAGGCGTCTGCCATTTCATATTGTTAGAGCATTTGTTGTAACCCTGGGAGTGGCAGCTCTTTGTAAGTTTGCTGTGGCTGAACCAAGAAAGAAGATACCTGCAGATGTCTATAGAAATTATGACTCCATTAAGGATTTTGAAAAGAGGAGAAAGGCTGTTATCTTTCACAGTGCCAAAATTTCTCTTGATAAACAATTAACAAATATGTGAAAAAATAAAAATTAAAACAAAAGAAAAGTTCATGAGAAATAATGGTCTATAGTTTTCTTTTTCTATATTGTCTGTTTTAGGTTTCAGGGTAATAATACTAACTTCATAAAATGGGTCAGAAGTACTGCCTCCTCTTTCTTGGAAGAGATTTTGTAAAATTGGGGTCAATTTCTTTTAAAATGTTTGGTAGAATTCTCCAGGGAAATATCTTGACCTGGAGCTTTATTTTTGAAGAGCTTCTAAATTACTAATTCTATTTCTTTAATGGTTATATAGCTATTCAGATTGTCTATTTCAGTTTGGTTGAGCTTTGGTAGTTTGTGGTTTTTCAAGGAATTGATTCATTTCTTCTAAATTATCCATTTACGGGTATAAAGTTGTTTATAGTGTTCCCTTGTTATTTTTAAATGGTGGCAGTATCTCTACTGATATCCCCTATTCCATTCCTGAGATTGGTGATTTTTCTCTTCATTTTTTTCAGACTTATCCAAGTTTTACCAATTTCATGATTTTTCTTAAAAAAAACAGCTTTTATTTCATTATTTTCTCTATGGTTTTTATATTTTCAATTTCCTTGATTTCTGTTTTTGTCTTTATTGTTTCCTTGTTTTGATTTGCTTTGGGCTTATTTTCTCTTCTTTTTCTAGTTTCCTGAGGTAGAAACTTAGGTTCCTTGAGAGAGGAACTTAAATTATTGATCTGAGAACTTCCTTCATTTTTAATGTAAGCACTTAACCGCTATAAATTTCCCTGTCAGCACTGCTTTAGTTGACTCCCACATATTTTTGTATATAATGTTTTCATTTTCATTCAGTTGTATATATTTTTTTATTTCCTTTGAGACTTCCTGTCTAAACTATGGCTTATTTTTTCTCCGATGTTATTGATTTCTACTTTGAATCCACTGTGGATAGAGAATATACTCTGTATGATTTCAATTCTTTTAAACCTCTTGAGGTTTGTTTGATGGCCCAGGACATGGTCTATCTTGATGAACGTTCCACTTGTATTCTACTCTTGTTGGGTAGTGTTTTATAAATGTCAGTTAGATTCTGTTAGTTGATTTTGTTGTTCAGATCTTTTATATCCTTGCTGATTTTCTATCAAGGACTTTGATCAGTTGTTAAGAAAGGAGTCCCATGTTCATTTACATTTTAACATGGCCTCTACAGCGGCCACATCAGACGTATTGTTCTTTTGTCCACTGAATTTTCAATAACAAATGATGAGCCAGTGTACTGAACATACAGTAGCAGTCATGGATTGGCTGACTTTCAGAAGATTAGGACTGTTACGGATTTGCTGAACTTCAGAAAAATCGTTACTGGAATGAAGTTGTGCTTGATTTGCCAGTTTTCAGAACCACTGGAGGAAGGCTGTCACTGACGGGCTGATTTTCACAGCATGTGTACTGATCCAGAGTGAGTTCTAATTTCTAATTATTTGTGGCTACTTATTTATGACTTGGGACTGTACAAAGAACAAAGGAAAGACATTTAACTATTTTTAATTCTCAGTTTCCCTTTTGGTTTTTGCCCAGAAAAGTCTCCTGGAGAGACCATAAGGGATTATCCAAATCTATATCCATGGAGGTACTATTTTCAGCCAGTGTTACCATTTAAACGATTTAAGTGCTAATTAGTGTGGTAGAAAAATATCTCTAAGTGAAGAATTTTTGTAATTTATTAGAAATGTTAACTACAGAACATTTAATGCAACCCAACGAAGTCAATACAGGATGCAGAATAAAATCACTGAATACAGGATGACTGGAAACACTATTTGTGAGGGAATGTGTGTGTCTTAATATAAGATGTTGGACTTCAGACAATAAGAACCATGGATAGTTTCTGAAACAGGAGAAAGACACAGTTAATGTTTTAGAAATGGGGAACTCAAGGGCAGTGGCCTAGAGGGCTATAGACTAAAGGAAGGAAATCAATTTAAATATAATAGTAATCTAGAAAAAATATAAAAATCAGGTCCCTTAATTATTACTACTTTCCTTTTTTAATTTCAAAATATTAAGGGAGTATAAATGTTTTTGTTATATGGATGCCTCACATACCGCTTAAGTCAGGACTTTTGCTGTGCTGTCACCAGAATAATGTTCATTGTACCCAATAGGTAAGTTTATCCCTCACCCCCCCAACCCTCCTCCCTTCTTGGTTTCCAATGTCCTTTATATCTCTTTGTGACCATGTGTACACACTTAAGCAAGTTTAGCTCTCACTGATTAATGAGAACATTTGGGGTTTGGTTTTCCATTCCTGAGAAACTTCATTTAGGATAATGGTCTCCTGTTCCACCTAAGCTGCTGCAAATAATATTATGTCATTCCTTTTCATGGCTGAGTAGTACTCCATGCTGTGTGTGTGTGTGTGTGTGTGTGTGTGTGTGTGTGTGTGTGCGCGCGCGTGCGCGCATGCACACATTTTCTTTATCCATTCGTGAACTGATTAGGCCCTTAGGTTGATTCCACATCTTTGCAATTGTAAATTGTACTATGATATACATTGGCTTGTAGGTATCTTTTTGATAAAATAACTTCTTTTCCTTTGAATAGACACCCACCAGTGGGGTTGCTGAATCAAAATGGTGAGTTTACATATATTTCCTTGAGGAATCTCCATACTGTTCCATAGAGGTTGTATTAACTTGCAGTCCCACCAACAGGGAATAAGTATTCCTTTCTCTCTGCATCCATGCCAGCATCTATTATTTTTTGACTTTTTAATAATTCTGACAGGAGTAAGGTGGTATCTCATTGTAGTTTTAATTTGCCTTTCCCCGATGATTAGTGGTGTTAAGCTTTTTCATGTTTGTTGGCTATTTGTATATCTCTTTTGAAAAGTTTCTGTTTATGTCTTTTGCCCACTTTTTGATGGGTTTTTTTTGTTTGTTTTCTTGCTGAGGTGGCTGAGTTCTTTGTAGATTTTGGATATAAGTCCTTTTTGGATGTGTAGTTTATGAATATTTTCTCCCATTCTATAGGTTGTCTATTTACACTGTTGATTATTTCCTTTGATGCGCAGGAACTTTTAAATTTAATTAAGTCCCATTTATTTATTTTTGTAGTTGCTGGATTTGCCTTTGGGATCTTAGTCATAAATTCTTTGTCTAGGCCAATGTCCAGAAGAGTTTTTCCTATATTTTCTTTTAGAATTTTTATGGTTTCATGCCTTACATTTAAGTCATTTATCCATCTTGAATTAACTTTGTATATATAGCAAGAGATAGGGATCCTGTTCCATTCTTCTGCATGTGGCTATCCAATTTTCCCAGCACCATTTCTTGAATAGGGCATCCTTTCCCAAGTGTATGTTTTTGTCTGCTTTGTCGGATATCAATTGGTCGTAGGTATATGGTATTATTTCTGGGTTCTCTATTCTATTACATTGGTTGGTTTAGCCTTGTAGTATAATTTGAAGTCAGGTAATGTGATGCCTTCAAATTTGTTCCTTTGCTTAAGACTGCTTTGGCTATGCAGGCTCATTTTTGGTTCCAAATGAATCTTAGGATTATTTTTTATAGATCTGTGAAATATGTTGGTATTTTGATGGGGATTGCATTGAATCTGTAAATCACTTTGGGGAACATGGACATTTTAACCACGTTGATTCTGCCAATTAATGAGCAAGGGATGTTTTTCCATTTATTTGAGTAATCTATGATTTCTTTCATCAGTGTTTGTAGTTCTCCTTGCAGAGATCTTTCACCTTCTTGGTTAAGTATAATCCTGGGGTATTTTATTTTCTTTGTAGCTACCATGAATGGTATTGAGTCCTTGATTTGACTTTCAGCTTGACTGTTAGTAGTATATAAAAATGCTACTGATTTGTGTACACTGATCTTGTAACCTGAGACTTTGCTGAATTCATTTATCAATTCTAGGAGTCTTTTGGAGTCTTTAGGGTTTGTTTTCTAGATTAAAAAATCACATCGTCAGCAAACAGGGATAGTTTGACCTGGTCTTTCCTGATTTGGATGCCCTGATTTCCTTCTCTTGTCTGATTGCTCTGGCTAGGACTTCCAGCACTATGTTGAATAGAAGTGGTGAGAGTGGGCACCCTTGTCTGGTTCCTGTTCTTAGGGGGAATGCTTTCAATTTTTTCCCCATTCCGTATGATGTTGGCTGTGGGTTTGTCATATATAGCTTTTATAATTATGAAGTATACTCCTTCTATGCCTGGTTTGTTAAGGGTTTTTCTCATAAAAGCGTGCTGGATTTTGTTGAATGTTTTTTTCTGTATTTATTGAGATGATTATATGGTTTTCATTCTCAATTCTGTTTTGTGGTGAATCATATTTATTGATGGTATGTTAAACCATCCTTTCATCCTCTGGGATGAAACACACCTGATCACGGTGAATTATTTTTTTGATGTATTGTTGAATCCAGTTTGCTAGTATTTTATTGAGGATTTTTGCATCTATGTTCATAAGGGATATTGGTCTGTAGTTTTCTTTTATTGTTGTGTCCTTTCCTGGCTTTCGTATCAAGGTGATACTGGCTTCGTAGATTGAGTTGGCGAGGGAGGATTCCCTTCTTCTCATTGTTATGCAATAATTTCTGTAGGATAGGTACCAGTTCTTTGTACGTCTGGTAGAATTTGGCTGTGAATCCATCTGGTCCAGGGCTTTATTTTGTTGGGAGATTTTTTCTTTTTTTATTACTGCTTCAATCTTGCTGCTCATTATTGGTCTGTTCGAGAATTCTATTTCTTCCTGATTCAGGCTTGGGAGTTTGTGTTTCCAGGAATTTATCCATTTCCTCTAGGTTTTCTAGTTTGTATACATAGAGGTTTTCATATTTAATAGTATTAATGGATGATGTTTCACAGTTCTGTGGTATTAGTTGTTATGTCTCCTTTTTCATATCTGATGGAACTTATTTGAGTCTTTTCTATTTCTGGTTAATCTGGCTAGTGGTCTGTTGATTTTGTTTATCTTTTCGAAGAAGCAACTTCTTGTTTTATTGATCCTTTGTAATTTTTTTTTTTTTTTGGTTTCCATTTCATTTAGTTCTGTTCTGATCTTTGTTATTTGTTTTCATCTCCTGGCTTTGGGTTTCGTTTGTCCTTTTTCTGACTCATTGAGATGGGACATTAGGATGTTAATTTATGATCTGTCATTTTGATGTAGACATTAAGGCTATGAAATTTCCCCTTAGGACTGCTTTTGTTGTATCCCATAGAGTTGGAAAGCTTGAGTCCCCTTCATCCTTCAGTTTGAGGAATCTTTTGATTTCCATCTTAATATCATCATTGACCCAAGGATTGTTCAGAAGCACATTGTTTAATTTCCATGACTTTGTGTTGATCTGAATGTTTCTACTGGAATTGATTTGTAGGTTTATTCCACTGTGGTATGAGAAGATATATGGTATGAGTTTGATTTTTTTTAATTTTCTGAGACTTGTTTTGTGGCCTAAGATATGATCGATCTTGGAAAATGACCCATGTGCTGATGAAAGAATGTATATTCAGTAGTTTTTGGATAGAATATTCTGTAAATGTCTTTTAGATCCATTTGTTATAGAGTCCCCTTTAAGTCCAATGTATCTTTATTCATTTTCTGCTTCTATGATATGTCCAATTCTGTCAGGGGAGTGTTGAAGTCTCCAATAACTAAGATGATACTGTTTATTTCTTTGCTTAGATCTTGAACACTTTACTTTATAAATCTTGGGGCTCCTATTTAGGTGCATGTATATTTAGGATTGTTATAATACATCTTCTTGCTGAATTGCTCCCTTACCATTATATAATGATCATCTTTGTCATTTTTTTTTTTACCATTTTTGATTTAAAGTCTATTTTATCTGATATGAGAATGGTTACACCTGCTCATTTTTGGTTTCTATTTGTGTGGAATATATTTTCCATCCCTTTACCTTGAGTCTTTATGAGTCCTTGCCAGTTAGATAGGTTTCTTGGAGAGAGCAAATAATTGGGTTGTGTTTTTTCATCCATTTGGCCAGTGTACGTCTTTCAAGTGTAGCATTCAGATTGTTCATGTTCAGTGTTAGTACTGATATGTGGGGTGCTTTTCTGTTCATCATGTCAGATGATATCTTATTGTTTTCCCTCTTCTGCTATTGTTTTATAAGAGCCATGAGCTTTAACTTGTGTGTGTTTTTACACTGGTGGGTTTCTATTGTGCTGTTCCATATATAATGCACTTTTGAGCATTTCCAGTAGGGCAGGTCTAGTAGTGACAAATTCCCTTAGTGTTTGCTTGTCTGGAAAAGTCTTTTATTTGTCCATCATTTATGACACTTAGTTTTGCAGGATACTATTCTTAGCTGTCAGTTGTTCTATTTAAAAGTGAAGCCCCAATCCCTTCTGGCTTGTAAGGTCTCTGCAGAGAAGTCTGTGTTAGCGTGATGGGTTTTCCTTTGTAGGTTAGTTTTTGCTTTCATCTTGCAGCTTGTAGAATTTTCTCTTTCATTTTAAATTTGTCCTGGTTGATGACTATGTATTTTAGAGATGTTCTATTTGCTATGAATCTTCCCAGTGTTCGATGACCATCTTGTTTCTAGATATCTGAATCTCTGGTGTTACCAAGGAAGTTCTCAATAATTCCCTTGAATAGCTTTTCCAAGTGTTTTGCTTTTTCTTCTCCTCCCTCCAGGATACCTATAATTCTTATATTGGCTCACTTCACACAGTTCGTTATTTCTCTAAGTGATTGTCCACTCTTCTTTATTCTTTTGAAAGTCTTGTGTTCAAGCTTTGAGATTCTTTTGTCAGCTTGGTCTAGCCTATTGTTAACATTTTCTGCTGTATTTTCTGACTCCCTAGATGACTCTTTGATTTCTTTAAGTTCTATTATATCCTTTCTTATGTTGTCTATCTCTTTAGTGAATTTTTCACTTTTTATATTCATGTCCTGAAATATATATATATATATTTTTTTGGCTTCTTTGTGTAGGTTTTCAACTTTCTCCTCAATCTTATTTGCCTTCCATATTCTGAATTCCTTTTCTGACATTTTGACAATTTCCTCTTGGTTGGGGTTCATTGCTCTGGATCTATTGTGATCCTCTGAGGGTGCTGCACTAGCTTGTTTTTCCATGTTGCCAGAATTCTTTTGCTGGTTTCTTCTCATCTGAAACCTCTTTTCTCAGCTCACACAGATAGGTTTGAGGTGAACTTATTCTCCTTTGCTGGAAACTCTCCTACTTAGTAAGAGAAGAAGAGGTCCATGAATAGTGCTTTTGTGTCCTACTCTGGAGGATTGACTGGTGGGAGAGGGGTAGATGAGAGCCTGTAATGCAGATATTCTCCTGTGTCATCCTATTCCCCTGTGGTTGTCACAGTCCAAGCTGGTGGTGGGGGATATTAGTACAGAGTAGTGTGTTGGTCCCCAGGCTGCTGTTGGAAGCTCTGGCAGGGGGCTGGGCAAGTTCCTCTGCAGGGAGGCAGGTGGCATGGGAGTTTGCTCTGCTTGGGCCTCCCATAGCAGTGGCTAAGGTAGCTGGATGAGACTATTCAGGTGGTGGCCCCAGATGTCAGGGCTGTGAGCATTTGCTCCTCTCATTTCCAGGGGCAGTGGCAGCACTGGTGAGGCAGGAGGTGGGTTCTGGTGAGTGAATCTGCAGCAGTGTGGCAGGGGCAGTGCCATAGCATCTGTGCAGCATGTAGTGCTGTTGGGGTTGCCAATGTGCATGATGTACTATGCCACCAGGCTTGTGGCACACGAGTCCACTGGGGTGGATGTGGCATAAGGGCCATAGCAACTGGGCGGGTCGTGGGAACTTGGCTGGTGGTGGGGTGAGTCATGGGACCTTGGCAGATGCCTGGGGGCATCATGGGCCGCAGCCAGCAGCAGGATAGGTCTGGGACCTTGCAGGTCCCTGGGCGCATTATAGGATGTTGGTGAGTGCCTGGGTACATCACTGGATTGCAGCTAGTGTCACCGTCTCTCTCTCTCCTACTCTGGGTGTCTCCAGTCACTTCTCTATTGATTTATCTCTCCCAGACGGTCCACAACCTCTTACCACAACCTTTGATCCTCTCCTTGAGAGTGGCGAGTGCAGGTTGCTTCTAGTCCGCCATCTTGGCCTCTACCAATGATTATTATTATTATTGTTATAGTTATTATTTTTAAATACAGGGTCTTGCTATGTTGCCCAGGCTGGAGTGCAGTGGTTATTCACAGATGTGATCACAGCGCACTGCAGCCTGGAGCTCCTGGGCCCAAGGGATCCTCCTGCCTCAGCCTCATAAGTAGCTGGGACCACAGGTACACATCACCACATCTGGCTTGCTCTCTATTATTATAAGCATATTTCCATAAACTAAGGGGGGATGAAGGAAAAGATTATAAACTAAAATAGAGCTTGGTCTCCAGGTAGTTTTAATATCAAAAGTTTCAGACTGATATAGTTGTCCTATTTAATGGCAAAGGCAATCCCTCTATACTATATATAGGAAAAAAACCCACACTTCTGAAATTATTCTTAGTTTTAGGGATTCAGGAACAACTTGGTTTGGCTTTTCAATAGTTTGTTTCTTCGGCTTGTTCCATTTCTTGAGAACTCAAGAGCTATTACTAAAAGTCTAAGCCTTTCACTTCATCTCTACAAACTTCTGAACTTTAGCCTGGACCAGTGACCAACTTTGTACAGACTTGTATAAACATTCTCTCCACCAGAATGCTATGCTTGAAAACATATATAGGACTGTATCTCGATATTTAAAATCCCATCTCCTCCTTTAATGCTTTCTTCTTCTATCTTTCAAGTACCTATAGCAACCATTTTCCCCATCCTCTAGAAGCCAAGGAAATTTTGCTGAGTTTCACTTTCTATAATTTTCCTTACAAAAAAAATGGAAATAATCAAAATAATACATCACCCTGGGAAATAAACCTGCCTCTCCTATCTCCTCTTGAGAACTACTAGTATACTGAAAAAATGTTATTTGTTTAAGAAGAGTGAGGTATACAGGATACCAAGAAATGTTAGCAGAAACTGCTAGCAGAGTAGTCTTTGGCTTTACTATCATTCTAGTTGAATATAACCTAACAGATGGATTTGAGGGTCATAATCTAGTTTTCAGTATCAACTTCACTGTTGACACAGGACTCAAGGACAGGGGCTCAGGTATCTTGACAAAATGACTTAACATATGCTGTATAACATCTGCCTATACCATTTTGGGCATCAGTCATTGCATTTTTAAACCTTCACGGGATAAGTACAATAGTAAAAAACTTTTATAGTTGTGAGATTTTTTAAAAATTTAAATCAATATTACAGTTTTAAATTATTTTTAAAGTCCAGTTTTTTGGCACTTCTAACTAAGCTTGTAAATATACTAAATGGAGATTCAAGTATACTTTTAGTGTTATTTAAACATATGCAGCTAAAATAATAGCAAGTAGTTACTGAATGTTAAACTTAAAAATCAGAAAAGTAGTAAAAAGATATAATCTTAAGCTTTAGTAGTAGTTAAGCTTTCCAACCAGGATGAATTAGTTAAACAAAATGAGGGGAACTTAGCCAATACTGGAATATTGGAAGACTTGTGGCATACAGAAGCCCTCTGCAAATTTATGTGGGGATGAAAAAAGTACATCTGAGAAACATGAAAAATTGACATTTTACTGTTCTGAAAAACTTACAGAATAATTTCATTTGTAAACTGTTATGAGAAAATCAGGTTGATTATTATATTTATCTCTAATACTAAACATATAATATGACATATCCATACAAAAGCAAATTCGGTTTCTTTATTATTTCTATTAATAGTCTTAAAAGTTCTGATAATTGGGATCTTTAAAGTAAGGACTATAGAGCACTTTAACAACAGAAACTATAGTTTTACAAATGGGTAAATTAAGAAGGTAAACAATTGAATTCATGTTATTTAGCAAAGAGTTTAAAAACAGAATCTCAGATTACTTGGCTTCATTCTGTAGATCATGCTTTCCCTTAATTACCTTCACCCTGAGAGATTATTCATACAGGTTCTCAAGTGAACATATGCGACATCAACCTGGGAAGTGATCCATAAAGTTGCTTCTAAACTGTAATCTCCCACTCACAGAGAGCAGTACGCACGCCAAGCTGCCAAGAGCACTGATGAATTTAACAGGAATTAATCCTCTTAATACATTGGTATTTTAGAACATACTTGTACAACTAAGGTTCATAAAGGGAACTAAAACAAACACTGTAAGAAATGAGAACATGGAATCTATGTCAGATTACATCTGGTGACTGGGTGCCATAGAGACCTTCATAGAACATAAAGTGCATTTTAAGATCACCTTTGACTATATTATCTTAGTTTCTAAATTTAATCTCGCTAAAAGACAAAATAAATACGATTCTTTTCAAATATAATATAGTAGGTAATAAACTGATGCATCTGAAGTCACTTTAAATACTAATATAATGGCTGCACATCCGAACTTTGCAGAGAAATTCTCCATCTCTAAAAGACTGTAGGATTACTCTCAATTTACATACTTTTAAAGTTAGTCAAGCTCCATGGTGTAAGAAATACTTCCTCTTTTCATCACTTCCTTAAGAATAATCAATGCTATCATTCACTGAGAGCTGGCTTGCTAAGTGCCAACAGGAGAAAGCTACTGATACTAAATGCCTGCCCCCACTCCCACTTTTTACGCACAAAGAAACATCACTGCTAGCAAGATCTTAGAAGGAGCATTTGAACCCAGGTCCATCTAATTTTAAATCACTATGTCAAAATTCAATTTTAAAAAGTGAACTTAATGAAATCCTTACTGGCTTTTTCCTACTTTAATTGCTTTATCTTAACCCAAAGGATGAGATTTATGAAAAACAAAGAAATAATCATCTCTATAATCTTTTCCCTACATTTTCTTAAAGCAATTTTAATAGTTCTAACTCCCCCACCTCATCATGACGAAAAGAGGCATCTTTAAAAGAGCCTGCTATGAAAAAGGATTCAGAGTAAAGATCCTATTTCCCCTTATACATGGCACTTACAGGGAAGCAAAGATCTGATGAATTTAGAAAACTGAGTAATATTTAAATTATATCAACAACAAATATCTAAACTTTGTTTATACTAAAACTTCAGCTTCATATAGCCATTCTCCAGAGCAGTGGTCTATGGAGTGTGTATGTGTGTGTGTGTATATTTTTTTTTTGGAAATCTGAAGCCCTATCTCAATATATTTATACTTAATAGGTTAGCTATATATGCACTACTGTCACCCTGCATGTTAAATATTTTTATAAATAAAATAAATATAAACATATATAAAATATATATAAAAATAAAAATATAAAATAAAATAAATAATAAATAAAATAAATATAAATAAAAACATATATAAAAATAAAATGTGTTCCCTCACCTACTGGGTTATAGTATACTCCTAACTTTGGAGACCATGGATCTAAGGATGAAGAATTTTTCCAGGATTGCCTCAAGACCGAACTCCAGAGTAGCTCAAAAGGCTTTTTTCCTAACACTCAGGTGAGCCAATGGAATATCCAATCTGAGAATCCAAAAGGGTTTTTGGGATAAGTCTGAAAAGTTTTATTTTCTTTAAATTTTCTTTAAATTTACACTTAGATCCATTCTTCTTTAACTTTATGATTTTTTGACCTTAGGACAGAATCCCTTTCTACTTAAAGCTTTCTACTTTAATGCTAAAATAAATGCCACATAGATTTGAGTCAGCCTGTGAGAAGACGAGAAAGGCAGAACGTAAGTACAACCGATAGCTAATATTTATTAAATATTACCATACACAAAGCAATATGTTAAGGATTTCACATGTAATATGTCATCCAATTCTCAAAAAACCCAACAGTGGCTTGGAAGCAATCAGGTAATTTCCACAAAATTATACAGGTAGCAACAGGAAGAGTGAGAATTAAAACCCAGGTTATCTGATGCTAAGCTCTTAACCACTAAGTTTAACCTCCAACTAAACCTGACTATGTATGATTTTTCCATGGAAAGATCATAGTAATAATAACTAACATCTATTTACTATGTGTTAGTATTATTTATTCTTGAAAACTATACTCTAAATAGGAGCTCTTATTCTGATTTATAAATGAGGAAACCAAAGGACTAAAAAGTTAAATAACTTACCCAAAGTCACATGAAAGGCCAAAAAGTGATTTGAACCTAGGCAGTCTATCTGTAGAGTCCAGACTGTCACCCACTAAAGTAACCTGGTTTTCTGTAACAATTTTTGCCTCCTTAAAATTTAGAAGACCCATTTACCATGGCATACCATCACATCACAAAATGAGATTATCAATATGAAAGATTGCACACACATACACATACACATACATACATATGTGGTATTACTGGCTTGTAGTTCCAGATTATTTGGTGTTTAAATAAAATTATCTCTAAATTATACCCCAAACTTTCATATTTCAGAGGCAAAATTTAATAAGTTTTCTATAAATTTGACCATTTTCCTTCCAGGGAATTCAAAGTAGTTCTTCAATAAATAACAATTTTATAATGCAGAATGAAGTATCATTACATCCACTTTGTGTGTTAAAAAAAACTGAGTCATAGAAAAATTAGATGTCAGGATACAATTCAAAGAGTAAGTGGTAGCACTGGGAATACAATGCAATGTCCCAACATTAGTGGTACGTTATACTTCAAAGTTTAAGTTCAATTCAGTAGACATTTACAGGGCAGAAACTATATAGGATACACAGCAGACAATGTTGGGTTTGGAAAAAATGTATAAAAGTCATTCTTTAATGGTTTATATTCTGGCAGAAAAGAAAAAGACAGATATATGAAGAACCATAAGGGAAGGATGAGGTAAGTACTAATAAAAACTAGAAGAGATTTACAAAGAAACCAAAAGAGATAAAAATTATTCCTAGGTGAAATAATAGGGGAAAGATTCAAAAGGACCAGGTATTTGTACTGGACCTTAAAAATAGTTAAAACACCCACAAGCAAAGGTATAGAGAAGTGTGCATTTCAAACAGAAGCACCATCATAAGCAAAGAAATAGCTTCCCCAAAGACTAGTTCAGAGATTTTTGCACCACAGCATGCATAGGGAGGGCAGCGAAGTCTAAGATTGGAAAGGCAGACTCAAGCACACTGTAGAGGGCGTTTTCAGCAGGCTAAGCTGTCGGCAGTTTTCTTCTAAATCGAAGAAAACAAAGAAATTACATAATAGAATGTGAGCTTCAGGGAAATTGCTCTAGTAACATTTTTGAAAGATTGACTAAGGCAGAGAGTAATGAACTGGGTGCGTGCTTATGGAACAATACTGTGCATGGGGTATGTAAAACCACTGGATACTCATAGAAGGTCTCTCTTAAAAGCCAATTTTACTAGAAGATTTGTAGAGTTAAAAACATTACACAGTTTTGTGTTCTGTAAAAGGTCGTGACACGTGCATTGGAATCACAGTTCTCCACAATAACCACAAACAGTATGGAATAATAATAGGAAAAACTCATAGGATGACAAATCACTAGGATGGTGTTCTAAAATAGGAGCACCCTACCACCCCTCCCTACTCAGTGACTAGCTCCCTGCCCTTCCTGGCTGCTGAGAGCTCGCGGGTGGAAGTGTCTGAGAAGCACTGTATAAGGTTTGTGATGATGTAAGTGGGAAGGTCTAAAATGTAGCAATTACAGAAAAATGGGAAAGGGGAGATGGATGGGATAGATGTTAGGGGTAAGGCAAAGACAGTCACTCTTTCCTCATCTTTCTGCCAAGACTTTATAAGCTCCCACAGAACACGACACACCGAACGCCGCACACCACTGGCTCAACACTTACCACATTGTATCCTCATTGCCTGGTTTCCTATTTGTGTATAATTCACCTCAACTCATACCACCTCAGGGATGGTCTTGGGTTATAGTTGTATTCCTGGTCATCTGCACGGTTTCTGGCATCTAGTAAGTACTTAGCAAATGTCTGTTGACTAAATGATTATAGCAGCAAATAGATGAAATGATAATATAGTTTTTCATATTGCCCTTTCACTGAGGGAAGGACTTAATCTGTCCATTCCACTTGAGGATCTCACTCCTTTATCAAGGATTTAATCAGAGCAAAAGTGAGAATGTGCTCAGAGCCTATGTGAGAAGCACTGTAGCCAAACTGGGGGATCCCTCAACTCCTAAAATTTCAGAAGGGTGCTCAGCAGTAGCCTCTGGGTTGTCCTGCTAGCATCTCTAAATGCCTCTGCGAACACTACTGGGTTGGGCAGCATGCGTGCACTAATGTTGTGTACAAAGCTGTAGCATGTGCACAGAGGCTGGGAGAGTTATTTGTGTAAAGTAGTACACAGGCAGCCCCTGCTATGCTGATGAGACTTGCTCTAGACTTAGTGAGCCAAGAAGTTAATGTTGTTTCATTTGAATGTGAATATAAATTTCATATTTATGTGTTGATGTTAAAATGTTTAGTCTAGAGGTACTGGTTTCAAAGTACCTCTCTTAATGAAATAATGGGAAACCACTTATAAACCTAGTATATCAGTATCTCCAGATAAGATTATAATGTTCAAAATTCCTCCCTATGGTTACAATAGTCATATAAAATAATTTTATTTCCAATAAAATCTTTACCAAAACACATAAAAATATAGAGTCAAAACTATGTCTCAACAAATAAGGGTAATAAATATTTTAAAATAGAAAATTTTAAATGAGATTTAATTAAAATTACAAATAAGATTTGGAGAAAACGTGACTTTTCAAGTAAATTTTATCATGACAGATTCTGAAAATGAGACAACACTAAGAAATAATCTTGCTTCTTCCCTACTTATTTCCTTTCTTGAATAATTAAAAAACAAAACAAAACTTACTAAAGCAGCTACTTTCTGCCTGTGAGGCATAAAAGAGAGCCCAGATCCTACCTACATAGAGTTCAAAGTATCAATAAAGGGAGTAAGCAGAGACATAGACCTCCTACAGGGCTATGGTCTGGATATGGTTTGTTTGCCCCCACCAAATGCCATGTTGCAATTTGATCCCCAGTGTGGCAGTGTTGGGAGGTGGGGCCAAGTGGGAGGTGTTTGAGTCATGAGGGTGGATCCCTCACGAATGGCTTGGTGCCATTCTTGTGGTAGGGAGACTGGACTGGTTCTCAGGGAAATACATTAGTACACCCCCACCATGCCCCGTGTATTGTTATACAGGGACCAAAAGCCACTCAGGTTTGATCGCTCTCTGCATGTGCCTGCTTTCCCCTTTGACCTCTGCTATGTTTTGATGCAGCACAAAAGCTCTCCCCAGAAGCCAAGCAGATGCCAGCACCATGCTTCCTGTACAGCCTACAGAACTGTGACCTAAATAAACCTCTTTTCTTTATAAATTATCCAGCCTCAGGTATTCCTTTACAGCAATGTAAAACAAACTACTACACTAGGTGACATTTTTGATGATATAGAGCAAATAACCAAAGTTACAAGTAACCTGTAAAAATAAATAAAGACTACGTGTGACTATCCCATTCAGTCTACTAGCCTTATTAAGAAAGCTATTTTTAGAAGTTTACTAACTGGGCTACTTAATGTGGCCACTGGAACTATTTCTTTCCCAGCATATAGTACTTAAAATGAGAAAGAAACAAAAATAAAAATATTTTCTTTGTATGTCATTGTAAAAACTCAGCACACTAGTACTTTAAAAAGTAAAAAATGATGCTACATTTCACAATAGAATATTAAAAATTCTATCAGGAAATAGTACTCAGCAATAAAAAATGTTAAATACATAGTAGGCTTGCAATAAAATACTATGTAATCATTATGTTATCGAAAAATATTTGGTGTCATGGGAAAACGTTCACAATGAAGTGAAATAAAAACCAGGTTACAAGCAGAACATATAGCATATATAAAATAAACAGGACTGATCAGAGAGAACTGTAACCCTACTTCCTCATGAAAAATGAAGAGCCTTTCCTGTGATTTAGGAAAAATAAACATAAATTTATGTTTCCTGGGTGAAACCTATGGCTCTTAAACTCTGGTTTTGCATATTTTCATTCTGAACAATCAACACTTCACAGGGAGGAAAATGAAACCTTCCCATTTTATCCACCCACAGCTCCTCCCAGAAATGTGAAAATAAACTCAATACATACATGCTTTCTCCAATATCTGAATTTGTATTACCCAAATGAATTTTATTAGCCATCTTCTAATAAAAATAGAACTGCCATCATGCCTCATTTTTATTTCCTCTTCTTTTTTTAGTTGCCAGTATTCTGTAAATGGAAACCTTTCCTTAAACTAGAGGCCAGTTAAAATGCTGTTTGCCTTCCTGCCCAATGTCTAAGCTTAACATTCAATGGCACGTTAGTAAGAGAATATTAAAATTGCTTGGTCTATATACAGATATACTTTGCAATACTCTAAACCTCCACTGAGAAATACAGAGGGTAGAAAATGGCAGAAACAGATTAAGAATATTCCATAAAAGAAGAAAAGTTCTAAATTTCTTTCAGAAGCAGGAGGTATAAGAATTGAATGATGGTATGTAGCATTTCTTAAGCACCTCTTCTAAGACTGGCTGTAGAGGACTGAGGAGACACAGACAAGATCAGTTTCCCCCAGGCCTTTTTACTTATATCCACAAATGGGAAAGAGCGGTGTTCTTTAGGAACACTGGTTCTTAGCAGTAGTGAATTCAGGGCTTCAGTGTCCACTGATTCCCTCAGTAAGACTTTGTCCTCTGAGAGTAAGGTATGTTTCCCTACACCCAGACCAAGTTAAAGAAGGTTAATCATTAGTACTCAAATAGTTCTGTGTTTCCCAAATTCTGTTAAGCTACTTTGTACTTGGTTCAACCTCATAATATGAACTGTCATAGCAACTCATTCAACTGCCACCCACATGTAAGTTTATAGTCTATTTTTAATTGAAACTTCATCTAAGTCATAGAAAAACTGGCAAAATATAAAATCTCAGCTGAAAAGACATTTATGAAATTATCTTTATGGTTTGGTGAGGGAAAAAGAAAAGGCAACTCACTATACTTCAAAGAAACCAATGAGACTGTTGGCCTATTCTAGCCAAAAAATCAACTTCGGATATGGCAAGGTACATTTTCAACATCTGCTTATATTCTACAACTTTAAAATCTTCATTTCACAACTATTTTTATCCTGTATTACCAAAGAAAATTGCTTTAAAATATAAAATAAACATCCAAATATCTAAATATGCCCTTTTCTCTATTAAAAGGAAAAAAGATATTTAAAAGGTCTATGGTAAAACAATATTTGTCAGTAATGCAGATACTCTACCTTCTTTTGAAAAGAAATGACAATATTCTCTTACTGAATCTTAGAAAGTTTTCTTAAAATGACTAGAAAACATTTTTATTTTAACATGATAAATACTCTTTTCCAAAAGATGGTTTTTCCCCTCTAATCAATGACTTAGGCTATTATCTAAAAGCAACCATCAGCTTGATCTAAAAATTACTATTTGAACTTGCTAACCCTATTACTGGTTGTTTTGATGAAAATCAATTTTTAAAAGAAAAAAAGCATAATTCTTCTCACATGAAAGAAAAATGCTTATTTTTCTTTTTATTGAATTTATCATTCTCAGTTGTCCTGGAAATGTGCCACAATTTCATAGATGGCACATTTGTCTCTCCCTCTCACCTCCCTCCCACTCTCTCTCTCTCTTACCCCCACCCTCCCTTCCTCTATCTCTCCCTTCTCCCCACCTTTTCTCTCTCTCCCTCTCTCTCTCTCTCACACACGCACACACACATACATAGCTGCAGAAAATTAAAATTATTTTTACATTGGAGTTTTTCATTCTCAAACTGCCCTTTTAAGGAATGTAATATAAACAATGAAAAAGGACCATACATTAAATTCCCAGAGTGTTTTATTTCCCCCCAGACACTGGAATTAGTCGTTTTGAATAAATTCTCCAAGTGCAGACCTCATCAATAATTAAAATACTGATGAAAGGATATTTGCAAAGAGGAAAAATAATGTTATGGTAAAATCCTGAGGTGAAATAAGGACAAGATTTCCTACAGAAAACACACATCTATATTGTTTTAGCATTTATGAATTCCATTAACATGATGATATCACATTCATTTAACAAATATTCACTGAGTGTCTACTATATGTAGGCATTGTTCTGTAACACAATAAAATTGAAGAAAAAAACTTTCAAGGTCAAACATTTTAATTCTTATAAAATTATATACATTCAATTTAATTTTAAAATATGCTCCATTTCTCCATAAAACTCTTGGAGAAATTTGAGTTTTCTATTGCAATGAAAAACTGAGAAGCAATTCTAAAAGATGACAGCCTGCTGTCAGAGCATTTTTCATAACCACGATGGTTTTTTCCCCCTCTGGAATTAATCCTTAGTCTTTTAGGAATTACATGTTTTATAAAACTAACTATTTCCCCTAAACTATAAAACATGACTTCAAGGATAAAGGCTTTAGAAATAGAGTTCTGTAAATCTATAAATGGAGAAGATCCAAAATGTTCCCACTGAACTGAACACTTCAGTTTTCCCAAAGGATTCTGAGCACCTAAGAGGCAACAACTGCATCTTCAAGGGTTCTCTCATAATAGTAACTATCCACGCTGCAAACAGACTTCCTCTGGCAAATCAGTTACCAACTAATTGGGCACCTTTGCTTGCCGGCTATTAGACAGCTCCTGCAGTTTATGCCACAAGCAATTGTTGCTGATTGAGTACCTACAATGTGCAGAGCGTGCAGTTCTCAGAGAGCCTAATAGTCTAGAACTACAGAGTTCCAGGCCTTCTGAACCTGGAACTGAAAGATGAAGATATGAATCCTGAGATATGAAGAGGAGATTTCCTTTAAAAAATGATTTAGTCCATTCCAGAAAAATCTAGAAGTCTGTGTTAAATGAGGCTGTCATGGAAATTTTGCTTGATTTTATTTAATTTTGATATATATGCAATGGAGGAAAGAGGTAGTGAACGTCGCATCTCATGAGAAGAAACATAAATAGTAATTTAGGAAATTCAAGGTCTAGTAAGCTAGAGTCACGCTAACTACAACAGTAATGGTTGCTCAGAGTGAATGCCATGCATTCTCATCAAGAAAGTAACACTTTAAAATCCCAAAGGAGAGAAGTAACATTTAAGCATAATTTCATTTAGGACACAGCAATCATATAAGCTTCAACACCTAAAATCATAACCCCATTTTAACCCAAACACTCAATCTACTACAATACATAAAAGTTATAATCTCCTAAAAACAAGCATTTCATAAAGACATTTTAAAACCTTTGAATCTCATTTTCTTTCACACACATATCCAAGGAGACTAACAAAACTGAATACAACTGAAATCTACAGGCAGAATGAATACCCATTTCTTGGTGTTTGTACACGTCCATTTCTTTAAATTTTAAATAATTTAATATTTAATGAAATCCTAGAATTTTGGACACTGGAATTAAGCAATGTTTAAATCCAAATGAAAAGGAAAATAAAATTTCCATAGAGAAAAAACAAATTCCACCTACATTTGAGACTATATTACAAATAAAAAGCTCTAATTCCATATAAGTGAAAAACAAACCAACCAATCCCAAAACAAAACAAAGAAAGCTAGTAATTACAACCCTCCTTAAAACTGTCTAACTTTAGAATCAAATACCTAATTAGAACACCAGCATCCATGACCAGTGCTCTGTCTCTACATTATTACAAAGGTAAGCATTTTGACTTTCCACCTCCAGATTCTATTAATGCACATTTCTTTTTCTTAACATGTGTGCTCTTGTTGCATTCTGGAGTCTCAAATATAATTCTGATAAGTAATGTTATAGAGATAATTTGTGTGTATTGTTTATTTTTGGCTTTAACCTCTTTAATTTCATTCTTTAACTTTTATTTCTTGAGTTCATACGATCATAATCTAATCTTTCAATCTCCTACTTATACCTACTAGTGGTGAATTATTTCCTTTCATCCCCAAATGACTCCATTAAATCAGAAAAGTCTGTTTTGAAATATTTAAGTAACCAATCCATTCTTGCTTATTTCTGATATCAGATACAGAAACACTTAAAAACATAATCATGGCATAAAATTCAGGAGTTAGAACACACTAACACTGTTTTTCCCCCCATAAGTAGGAAAAAAATTGGGTTCTAATAAAGGATAAACTGGGTGGGGAATATGGGTATGGAATGATGGTTTACACAAATAGATGGCTTATAAAAAGTATAAAGGCAGAAAGGATCAGAATCTTAATTTGGGCAGATTAGCTAAAAA
>NW_012151507.1:7537119-7565956 GCF_000956105.1 Propithecus coquereli | reverse complement strand
AACAATCTACAACCACAATTACAAACAGGTCAGGCAAATGTTGCTTTCAAGCAGGTTACCCTCATGGCAACATTTAAGTACTTTGTTGTCAAATTAGTCCATCAATCAATGGTTAATGCCAAAGCATTATAAACACTTCTACAAACCCACCACCACTCTACTTACCTAAACTTCTCACAAAGCTCCAAATTCACTTAAATATAAATATTTTAGTATTGGATCTCCTCTGGGTAACAATTTAAATTAGAACTAGTCTGCTTAACTTGCTTCTTTGCATTGGTCTAAATGCAGCAAGAAGCTCTCTTTTTTTCAGGTAAAAAAAAGAGGTGCAGGAAAAAGTTAAGTAGGATACCAACAGGAAATTAAATAGTTCCATGTTTTGAAAATAAATTTCCCAAAGAAAAACATTCATATTAACAAGAAAATGTCAAAAATAAATTCCAGAGACAAAAATAAATTATGGAGTATTCACATCTTGATCGGCTAATGAATTAATGTGGACATGCCAAGCACCAATTAGATTTTTAAAAGATGCTGTTAATTAGTCCCAGGCTAAATAAGATATATTTTATTAATTTACTTGTTAAAAAATATTTAAGTACATATTAGGTACAACAAGGCAAAAGAAAATACGTATAAAGATTCTTGTAAACTATCTCGGAGTAAGCACTTGGTAAATGTTAGTTCCATTACCCACCTCTTGCCTGACTCTACTCAAGTACTGTGAGAAATTCAAATGTGAATATAATAGGTTCACAAACATTCATAATGGAGAGTTGAATATTGAAAGTATTCAAAGAAAACTACAAACCAAGTTCTTTGACTCAAAAGGTAGAGGAAATTATATTCACTGGGAGGTGAAGCATCTAAACTGGGTCTTAAAACCTAAGTAGTATTTTGACA
This sequence comes from Propithecus coquereli, assembly GCF_000956105.1. NCBI lineage: Eukaryota > Metazoa > Chordata > Mammalia > Primates > Indriidae > Propithecus > Propithecus coquereli. The sequence goes on along the minus strand of NW_012151507.1, from coordinate 7,565,053 downwards.
CACGGGAATAGTCAAGATAACTCCAACAATTAAAGGAAGAGCATGAAGGAAGGAAAACACAGGGATGTTCACAGAGATGAAGAGTCCACACAGGGTAGAGCAGGGTCTGTAAACCTTTTCTGTGATGGGCCAGCTAGGAAATACTCCAGTCCTTGTGGACTATACTGTCTCTGGTGCAACTACTTACTCTGTCCTTGCAGCACAAAAGAAGCCTTAAACAAAAGTAAGTGAATAAGCGTGGTTGTGCTCCATTAAAACTTTATGTATGGACACTAAAATTGAATTTCAATTAATTTTCTCATGTCCCAAAATATCATTCTTCTTTTGATTTTCCACACATTTTAACATGCAAAAAAATCCATTCTCAGCTCTCAGACCATATATAAATAGGCAGAGGACTAGATTTGACCTGTAGGTGGTAGTTTGTCAATCCCTGTTTGAGATCCCCGATAATCTGTACCTAACTAATAAAAGTTTCTGTATTTTCAATTTTTGTTACTTTGCCTATCAATGTTCAAACTTTTTATGAACTTTTTGTTTCTCTACAACTGAATTAATTTTATTTTAAAAAATAGCAGTTCAGAAAATGATATACCTCAGGATTTCAACCACTTTTTAGTTATCCTTAATTTAATATGACTTTTAACATATCAGTAGACCCACTTTTCCTTGATTTAATAACTTTTAATAGTCTTCCATTTTTTTTCTTTTTTTCCATTTATTTTTTATTTTTAGGTATTCATGGGATACATTGATATACTGCATTGTGGTGAAGTCAGAGCCTCCAGCGCACACATCACTGGAGCAACACACATTGTACCCGCCAAGCAACCTCCCATCATCTACTCTCCTCCCCCCTCCCCACCCCTCCCAGTCTCCACTGTCCATCATTCCGCACTCTGCTTCCACCTGTACACATCATCCAACTCTCACTTATAAATGAGAACATACGGTGTTTGATTTTCTGTGTCTGAGTTGTTTCACTTAAGATAACGGCCCCCAGTTCCACCTATGCTGCTGCGAAAGACAGGACTTTGTTCTTCTTCACAGCTGAGCGGTGCTGTGATAAACACACCAGTGCAGGTATCTTTTTTATATACTGATTTCTTTTCCTTGGGCTAGATATACAGAAGTGAGATTGCAAGGTTGTACAGTAGTCCGATTTTTATTTTTTTGAGAAATCTCTATATGGTTTTCTATAGAGGCTGTACTAATTTACATTCCCACCAACAGTGTATAAGAGTTCCCTTTTGTCCTCGTCCTTGTCAACATCTGTTGTTTTTTGTCTTTTTAATATAGCCATTTTGACTGTAACTACTCTTAAGTATTTCACTATGATTCTATTGATAAAATCAAATTGAAGGTTTTTTTTTTAAACCTTGACGATTAGGAAAATTGTCACACTGTTAAATAGATCTTACATACTACCTGCCTTTCACAAATCTTTGCATGAAAAACAACTCTGTCACTTTAGAAATAAATTTGTTGTAGGGGTTTTCCATTGGGATAATGAAAAAGTTTTGGAACTAAACAGCAATCATTTTTATGTTATATGTATTTTTCCATAATAAAAGAATAAATTGATAAAGAAAATTTGAGGAATAGAGAAAAAATCTGTTCACTTGCAAATAATAAATTTAATTTATCTTCTCAATAAATATGTATGGAGTACCTGCTATAGGTCAGGTACATATTTGAAAAATAAAAATAATTTTTAAAAAACCCACTCACCTTCAAAGCTAAAGAGCTAATGTACCTAGATTTTATATTTTACTCTTTATCTTGTAATAGGAGAATCTAATTTTGGGTCCTAGTAATTAATGATACTGTAAAATATATAAAATATGATACTATAAAATATGTAAAAATATTTACATTATCCACAGATTGCCTAAGTACAACTATTAGCTGTTTGAAAAAACAAAAACGAAAAAGAAGCAAGGATGTATCTGTTTATAGCAAATGATTCATTTTTTAGTAAATAAAATATTTAATGCAACACAAAAGTCCTCCCAGGTGAAAAGATGTTAACAGTGATGGTGATAATTTTAATAACAGCTGTTAATATTGATTATGTGTTCACCAACGAGCCAGATGCTGTTCTTTGTACTTCACATATAACAATTTACACAACTTTATGAGGCAGAAGATACTATTCTCATTTTACAGATGAGGAAACTGAGACACAGTGCAGTTAAATAATTTGTCCAAACTTAATAAGCTAGAAGGAGCCAAAACTATGCCAGAAACCTAGGAAGTGTGGCTTCAGAGCTTGAACTCTTAACCATTACTCTGTTATAACACAAAAAGCTATATGTAAAGCAAGAAGGTGACAGCTTTACAAATGGGATCCAAACCCCATTAGTTGTCAGCTGGGGAAGTTTACATATAATTTCAAGTACAGTAAGGTTTAGTATCTAATCATACTACAAACATTTTACATTATTTAGTGACAAGGCTAATATTTACTAATCAACAGATGGTTGACAGCTATCTTAAAATGATACATAATTTTGAAAATGTGAAAATGTGACAATTCAGTGTTATGAGTATCTTAAATAGGCATGAGCTGGTGAGTGGCAGAAAAAAAGAATACTGTTGCACATTAGAGTTTAAACCACTGATTCCAAAAGTGTGGTTCCCTAGCCAACAACATCAGCCATGAGTCCAGCTCTTGGCTTAAAACATACGTGTTATTTTTCAGGCCTGACTATAGGCAATTACAGGGCTTTACCCGGCAGGCTTCGTGGGGACAGCTGCCCTCCCCACACCAGACTTGGTGCCCAGCCAACGCACTGCCGTCTCTGAAGGAAGGTGCCATCAAGGACTCAGGCCCACCTGGCCTATCATCTGTGTCACATATTTACACGGCTAGCCCAGGCACCTTTGTTCCTAGGTCTCTTTATCTGAGACTTTGAGCAAAGGTCTTCTTCAGGATCCTCTGCTGAGACCTCCTGGGTGGCAGTGGAAGGCAGGGGGAACCTTGAATACACTTTTCCCCACTATTCAGTCCTTTTCCACTCCTATGTCTTCCCCTCTCTTTTCCCACCCCCAGCCCGGCCTGAATCTCTCGTTTAGGGCTCCCTCAACAGTGAGACAAGCCCTCCTCATCTGTGCTGACCATCAACAAGTATGCCCTTCCACGAGGAAAAATGGAACAGGGGGTGTCAGTGCTTCTTCCAGTTTTAGCCTCTTGCTAATACTGTAGCATTAAGTGATTAAAGGCTTACGTCTATAATTTTTGACTTCTTGTTTTAATAGGCTACTTGGCAGCTCAATGCCTTTGCTCTGTACAAGCTCAGCTGAGCTCCTAACAAGCATCATCTGGTAACTAGTGAACAATGCAAAAACTCAGCCCATATCCCACTTGTATTGAATACGAAAGTCTGGGGGTGTGGTCCAGCAATTTGTGCTTTAACAAGCTCTCTAGGTGATTCTAGACTAAACTTAGAGAACACTGCTTTAGAGAAATCCTCTCCTCTCTTCCAGGTAAATAAATGATTTCTAGTTATCTGTCCAAGCATTTTCTAAAAGCACCTATGAGAGGAAAGACCAACCAAATTCACAGCTCAGAAACTTCTGAAAGAAATAATCTAAGATATGTTTCTGCCCCCTTTATATGTCATACTCCCAAAAGGTTCGCTTTAATTTTTAGGATCCCTGTTTTTATTCCTTTTAGAAAATAATATAAATTCTTTATTTTTAAATTTATATCATCATATTTTCACTCATAACATTTCAAAAGACAAAATTGTTTACAACTATACCTAAAATATGTACACAAATTGTCTTAAATGAAACAGATGGACAAAACTAAAAATACTTAATCTTTTGGTGTCAAATTAAACAGTGTCATTAAATAACCTGTATTTTTTCCTGAAAACAAAGCAATTATAAATATACCCCCCTTCAGCTTTCTACCATGGTCTGAGCTTAACCTCAATGAATCAAACCACACTGTATCCACTACCCACCCCTCAGTCACCATCTTGGTTATCAGATCAACTGCCGCAGTATCACAGTGCTTGTGTTCAAATAACCCTCATTTTACTTGATAATGTCTCCAAAGCACAAGAGTAGTGATGCTGGAATATTGTTATAATTGCTCTATTGTTATTGTTGTCAATATCTTCTATGCCTAACTTATAAATTAAACTTTATCATAGTTATGTCTATATAGGAAAAAGCATAGTATATATCAGGTTTGGTACATCCACAGTTTCAGGTATCCATTGGGGATCTTGGAATGTATACCCTATGAATAAGGGGGGGCTGCTGTAGTTTTTTAGTTTTGAGTTAAAAAAGCAAACTGCAGACCAGCCTGGGCAACATAGCAAGACCCTGACTCTACAAAAAAAATTTTTTTTCAATTAGTTTTGCATGGCCACACATGCCTGTAGCCCTAACTACTTGAGAGGCTGAGGCAGGAGGATCGCTTGAGCCAAGGAGTGTGAGGTTACAATGAGTTAAGATTGTACAACTGCACTCCAGACTGAGTGACAAAGCGAAACCCTGTCTCAAAAAAAAAGGCAAACTGTGGAAAAATACATATAGTTTACCACCATTTATATAAAGTTTGAAAACATTCAACTTGCTAAATATTGTTTAGGGATATAGGGATATATATACATACACACACACACACACACACACACACACACACACATACATGTTTACCTTCAACATGAGGGTTAGGGGTGCTGACCCCATGCACAGTTGAAAATCCATGTATAAGTCTTGACTCTCCTAAAACTTAACTACTTATAGCCCACTGTTGACCAGAAGCCTTACTGGTAACAGTCGATTATCACATATGTTATATGTTGTATGTATTATATACTCCATTCTTACAATAAAGTAAGCTAGAGAAAAGAAAATGTTATTAAGAAAATTATAAGGAAGAGAAACTATATTGTCTATTTATTAGGTGAAAGTGGATCATCATAAAGGTCTTCATCCTCATCATCTTCACACTGAGTGGGCTGAGGAGGAGGAAGAGGAGGGCTTGGTTTTGCTGTCTCAGGGATGGCAGAGGTAAAAGAAAATCTGCATATTAAATGGACCTACATGGTACAAACCTGCATTGTTCTAGGGTCAACTGTATAAAGATGTACACAGGAATGATACGCATGAACTTCAAAATAGTGGTTACTTCAGATGGTACCACAGAGGCGCACACAGAAGGATTCCATTATATTTGTAATGTTCACTTCTTAAGCTCAATTGTGGGTATGTGTATATTTATCATATTATACTCTATAATTTATGAGTTTGTAGAGATCTAACAACATGATATAAATGATATTAAGTAGTATGTATTTCTCAACTTGCTTTTCTCACTCCACATTATGTTTTTGATATTGTATCCTTTTTGCTGCTTTATGGTATTCCATTGTATGTAATACACTATATGGATGGGACATTTCTATTATTAGAGTTATATAGTTATATAAATTATTCACAGCAGAATCATGTAATGTACTTTTATCTTTATTTTTCCTTTCCTACATAAGCTTCCAACTCCAGAGCTCATAGCTGTCTTCTTTCTTTAATTTTCTATGTACCCCAAATTCTTCCCAGTTTTATAAATCTTCTCTCAGTGGATTTAAATACTTTCAATCTTCTATCAATTTGATCTTTTCGAAAAAAATCTCCCCAGATCCTTCTGACATCTGATCGAAACTGCTTGCTCAATACGCCATTATTTAGCTGTCAGGTTGGGATTTTCCTTTCCCTCATCCAGTGGGTTCCTTTTACCTCTCTCATGGTAGATTTCCTAATTCCTGTATCTTGTGTCCTCCTCGTTTTGTCTCTTATTTTTGGTGGTGAATATACTATCGTAGCTTCTTGAGAAAGGGTGAATGAAGCCCTATCTTGTATGACTAAAAATGTCTTTAATCTATGTTCATAACTGGTAATTTTGCTGGGTATAAAATTCTAGATTGGAAATAATTTTCCCTCAGATATTTGAAGGTATTGTTCCATTGTCTCCTACCTTCTAGTTGTCTGTTGAGAAGAGTATTCCTATTTTTTCTCTCCGGAAGCCTGTAGGATGTTTTATTTATTTCTAGGGTTCTACAATTACTCAATAATGTTTTGGTATCTATTTTCATCCAATATGCTAGATACTTGATGTGCCCTTTCATTTGGAAACTCATGTCCTCCATACCCCAAAACATCCTTGAAGGATTTCCTTTATTTTCTGCCCTCCATTTTTCCCATTTTTATCTCATTCTGGAACTCTTCTTGTTCAAGTGTTATACCTCTTGAACTGATTCTCTGTTATTTTTTCCCTTTATTCTCTATCAATTTAATTGAGTTAATAACATGCAGTAAAGTACACAAAACTTATGTATATAGTTCCAAGAATTTTTACATGTGTATATACACTTGGGGGAACACTCCCGTACCAATACACCTTCCTGTATTATACCTATTCCTGATAGACAGCCACTATTATGGCCTAGGACCACAGTTTTGTCTGTTCTTGAACTTCATATAAATGGAAGCATGTCTTTCTTTGTGAATGGTTCCTTCACTCAGTAATTGTTTTCACATTGACCCATGCTGTTGTGTATACCAAGTTTATTCCTTTTATTGCTATTAGTTCTCTAAGTTTATTGTCTATCCTATTTCCTATCTCTCTGCATTTTTCTTTATTTTCTGAGAGACATCCTTGACTTCATTTCTAACCCTTTATTCAATTATTTTAAAAATTTTTGCTGGTTTTAAAAATTTTTCCACAAGCTGATTTTAATTCCCTGAATGTCCCTACTTACAGGAACACATATAAGAATTATAAAAATCTTGGTTTTGTTTCATTTCCTATTATCTCTCAAGATATTAATTTTAGTTTAGCCTCCTTTTTTCCCCTATTCCCTACATAGTATCTGTGTTCTCCAAGTTACTTTTATCTCCTTGTTTTGATCTTTTTTTAAAAATGTCAAATGCTTTCTTCCAATGCCTAATGATCTATCCCTGGCTGTTCATATTTAAGAGTAGGGCACCAGAAAGCTAAGTGGAAGGTCAGTAGAACGTAGGGGGCTTGCTGACAGTGGTGTTCATTGAAGGATGATCTGACTGAGCCATTTCCTTGGGAAGCCCCCAAGGAATGTGTAAGTCTTTCTTTCTTGGACTCAGATTTGCTGGAGAAAACACTTCTAGTCTCTTGCTTCAATGATAAACGCCTAACCAGAGACTGAAGTCTCAACATTCAACACGCAAAAATTTCATTTACTATCTCTGATTTCAATCTAGTATTCATCTGCCTTTCCACTTTCTACTGTTTTGTGATGTCCACAGTCCTGGAACCCTTATTTTACCTCTACAGAATATATAACTATAGTTTTCTGCCAAGTAGGAGAGGCACTGTAGCCCAGCTGTATGGTGAGGAAGATAGATCCCAGAAACCAAATGCTGCTTAAATAGACTTTAAAATAATTTCTCCTGTTTATAACCCCATTTTAACCCCCACTTCCTGAAGTCCCTCATGTTTCCAATTTCTAAGTATTACGAGATGCTAGTATGTAATCAGGTTTTTGTCATTTCTCCCCACTGCAAACTTACAACTGAACTTTCTCAGGTCTACGTTAGTTAGAACTTATCCATCTGCCTTCCAGCTTCAAATTTTATAACTTTTCTCCTCTCCCATTTTCTTTTCCCTTGTGAGTTTATTTATTTAAAAACTCCTTTACTTTTCTTTTAGAGGGGCTGTGGGAAAGATATGAGCTATCTGCATGTGTTTAATCTGCTATGTCTAACCAGAAGTCCTTATTACTTTTTTGCTATATTTGAAAAAAGAAAATAAAATTCACAAAGCAAGAAATCTAATTTCTAAATTTAGACTGTAGCTGCCCCTTTCCAAATGTAATTCTCTGCAAGCTTTTTCTATCAAGTTACAAGCCACAGAAAAGTAAAAAATTCAAATCAACTGTTTATTGCCTCTAAATAAAATCAATAAACTCACATGACAGACATTTTACCATAATTTAAAATGAACAGATGTTTTATAATAACTTAGAATAGAAATAAATAATCTGCTAAATTCCAATACAGCCAATGAAAATATTTTTCTTTTATTGCTGTGTTTTAATCAAATTAATTTCTTCAGCCAATAATATCAAGCTATTTTCTATGGAATATATATTTTATTAGCCACTACCATAATTCATTGCTATATTTCACGTTATATATAGAACATCTAAGATCTTTAATAGGGCATTTTAGTTATCAACTCAGTATTTGCTTGAGAATAAAACATTTTTTAAATCAGATGCATAGTGGATAAGGAAGCCTAATTCACATGCCATTCACATAATTCACATGCCATTTTAATTTTAAATACTAAGTTTATCTCAACATACTGATATTATAAAATATTTATCAGAGTTTTGAACAATGAATGTTTTAAAAAACAATATAAATAATCAAATGTGAAGCAGAGTTACTTTCTGTTCTTTTTGGTGATAAAGTAAAAACTATTGATAGTTTAAATAATATATTTGATGCTGTTAATAATTATAATAAACCAATTTTGTTCCTAATAATTAAAATTCACTCTGCATCAGTTGCTATGGCAGCACAACTTCACTGAACAATAAATTCTTCAAGTTCTTCCATGAAGGATATTGCTGGCCAGAGTCTTTATTTTGAGGATAGAGAGCTAAATATATAAATTTTGAGTTCATAAATGTCTAATCAATACTTGGAATTGCTTTGCAATTTATAGTAAGAGTTTTGCTCTCAGAGTCCTGGGGACTGAAGCTTTTTATTTGGCTTTCATTTCCTTATCCCTTTAATAAATGAAAACATTCCTGATAAGAACCATTTCAGCAGGACTCACCTCAGGCAGATTGGCTACAACTATAAATAGTAAAATCTGCCATCTGCCTTTCTATTCTTGTGCTGAATGCAGCGCTGGCATTGTGTTCACACTTCACTGGTGCCAGGCCTGATGCTGTATAGCCAGTAACAACAGAAAATAATAGTGCAAGACAGAGATAATGAGGTGAAGAACAGAAATGGTACTACTATAATTAACTGCTGTTTTGATATTCACCACAATAAAGCATACACAATGGTGCTGAGAGCCTAAAGTCACATTTCGTCTCGGCCTCATAATTGGGTTTGAAATCAAACTGTTGGTGAAGTCCAATGATTTTACATCATCAACGATTAATTAAAATGTAAAGAACCCAAGCAGTTAGCAATACATGTTTGTCACATTAGCAAGAGACTCAATAGATGTACCATGTATTCTTCATTCTAATGGCATTTGATGCGGCATTTCTTTCTATAATCGTGGGTATTTTCCTGCTCTATTTTGGAGAGACAAGCTTGCTATAACACTTCCAATAATCAGCAGGGATGAAAAAGCCCTTTTGCTGTACCTGACCATTCCCCACTCTCTTAGTTCTGGAAATCCAAGCAAATTTTAATTTCATACCCAGCTCCCACTATTCCTCTTGGGATCTTCTGAACCCTCAGCTATGGTAAGATACAGACTTTTTTCAGTCTTTCTGTTACATACATCTGATCTATTTTAACAGAGAATGACCATCAAGGCAACCATTGTACTTTGGAATTGAAGAGGAACATATAGAAGGCTATTGCCATACACACATTCCTTTATGAGTAATCCTATTATTCCTTTATCAGTAATTACTGAAGCCATTAGCTTATTTACCAACAGCCAACTCCAGGAGGCACCATTCACTCCAGGAGGAAGTGCCATTCCTTGAGCTGTGCAGCATGGCTGTACTAAATGTATATTCAATGTCCAAGATGGCATGAGTACAGAGTATAGATGGCCCTCCATATCTGCAGGTTCCGCATCTGAGGATCCAACCAAGCAGCCATCAAAAATATTCAGGGGGGCTGGGCGCGGTGGCTCACGCCTGTAATCCTAGCTCTCTGGGAGGCCGAGGCTGGCGGATTGTTTGAGCTCAGGAGTTCGAAACCAGCCTGAGCAAGAGCGAGACCCCGTCTCTACTAAAAATAGAAAGAAATTAATTGGACAACTAAAAATATGTAGAAAAAAACTAGCCGGGCATGGTGGCGCATGCCTGTAGTCCCAGCTACTCGGGAGGCTGAGGCAGGAGGATCGCTTGAGCCCAGGAGTTTGAGGTTGCTGTGAGCTAGGATGACGCCACGGCACTCTAGCCTGGGCAACACAGTGAGACTCTGTCTCAAAAAAAAAAAAAAAATTCAGGGGGAAAAAAACAATAAAAAATAATAATATAACAATAAAAATAATACAAATAAAAAATACATTGTAACAACTATTTACACTGCATTAGGTATTATAAGTAATCTAGAGATTATTTCAAGGAAGATATGTGTATCATACACAAATACTATACCATTTTAAATAAGGGACCTGAGCATCCATGGATATTGGTGTCCACAGTGGGGCCTGAAACCAATCAATCACAGATACTGAGGAAGACTGTACATAGATGGTTCAATGCTCTGACTGTTGAGCCTGGCCTCACATCAGAGACACCTGGAGAGTTATTTAAAAATACTCTTGCCTGGGCCTCATCTCAGACCAATTAAAATCAGAATCTCAGGTGATCAATATCTCAGGTCCTGGGGTTGTTTTTTTGTTTTTTAATATGGATTTTTGTTTGTTTTTAACTTCTCCAGGTGATTTTAATGCACAACCTGGGTTGAAAACCACTGGTCTAATGATACCCATACCCGATCCAAAGTCTTTTCAACCTTCTGTATTCATTGATACCACAAAACATCTTCACTAAAAGTTTTACCTAGCTTTGACATTTTAAAAAAAAAAGTAATCTTCTTAACTGATAAATGCTAATAATCATCAAATATAAAGAATTATGTCAGTACAAAATATTCAAACAATGTCATATTCAAAACAATGTCACCTTTGCAAAGGTATAAAATAAAGGGAATTAAGTAATTTCAATGTAATAAATTACAGACTATGAAATATTCTTCAAGAGTGGAACACACTGCTTCATGAGAGAAATAGATTTACTGAGTTGAGTACAATCTGGAAGAATCTACTATAATCAAATACCATTTATGTTCAATAGCTAGAACTGACTTTGTACATCATATTAAAGAAGGGGGAAGTTTAACAAGTATAGCTCTGAATCTACAATGTATTTCTACAGGATCTATTTCTGTATCTATGTATGGATACAGACTTGTAAAAAACTTCCCTTTCTTAAAGCTGTATCGATAGCCCTCCAGAATTGCAGTGACATAGAACGTTCACTCCAGATTTATAATGTTTTATCACCTATCTATGCACTTGCCAGGAGAGATTTTTCTGGCTCTCTTAAAAGATGGAGACTCTTACAAGGATTTTCGAGGATATAAAAATATTGCAAAATATGTTAGTGTTTTTCTCAAATTGCATCCTTAAAACTATTTAACCAAATCCTTTCAAATTTCTCCCTACAAAACAAAATGAACTAAATATTTCTCATGAATGCATAACTCAATGGTGTAACAGAAACAACTTTAATAACATATGTCAAAGATTACGTTAGATTGCATCCCCATAATATCCCACTAATGATAATAATGTTATACCTTAGTGAACTATTATTCATATCTGTATCTGAGCCCTTCCCCTTAATGAAATTGCAGGGACTATCCAGTAAGTTTCTTTTTGAAATAATTGATTAGCTTCACATTTTAAAAGAATTGTGCACTAACACTTGAATATAGAACTATATTAATATGCATTTTACAGTATCTGTATTTTTAAAAAATCACTATTCAAATCCCTATATTAAAATCTCAGCTCTGCCACTTATGAGGGCAGTTATTTAACCTTGTGAAGCTTCAGTTTCCTTATCTATAAAATGAAGTTAATTATAAGACACTTGAGAATTAAATGAGAAAATTCATATAGTACTTAATAGTGTTTGGCACACAGTATGCACTCAGTAAATATTACTATTATTGACTAAAATTATATATTATTACTGAATCATGATAAACTGGTCTAAATTTGGCCTTTACGTTAGAATGAAAGCCATTGTTTTAAGGATGTTCTTCATATTAATATTAAAAAATATAATGCTTCAGTCTTAGTCTCTTCACTTTCATGATAATCTATAATATATTGTTCATAAGAGTTCTTAATTGTTTTTTGCATTTGAATATTTGCAAGCAATTTTCCAGAAACTATTATTATTTTTACTCTTTTTCAGACTCTTTTATTAGAAGCTTGGCTCCTAATTTGATTAACAAAGATTTAGCAGGGGCCCAAGAAATGTCTCTAACTGATACAAATGGCAAAAATCATACTAGAACCCAAACTTAAGACCAAATGCTAGCTGCATTTTTCTTTTAAGAATAAGCATAATTTCCAGAGTGTGCCTTTAACACTATTATCTCTAATTAAAAGACTATTTCTATTTATAGTAAATTTTATCTGCCAAGTATGTGTCAGTCAACACACACAGAGCACTTCCATACAATATACCTAATAATGGTGGGTTACTGCAAATCTAAAAATACCATCACTATTCTTAAGAAACTTGCAATTCAATGAAAAATATGTAAGTATGTTGTAACAATAACAAACACATAGAAAGTAGCTAACAACATGTATGTGTATTAAGGTCCATATGTGGAAATTGACCAATTTGCAAATGAAACAAATCAATCTTCCAACTACAGTATAATACTTTAGAGCTCTCAAAATTCTTAGATTTATTACCTCAAACTACAGATATGCTAGAAAAAGAACTCTCCAGCCAAGGGGGAACAAGCCCAATGAGAGGGTTTTCTGCTGCATAAATTGCACATATACACGTGCACACACACATATTATCAAAGCCAGAATAGCTCAAGTGTCTTCTAATTGATTTCAAGATTTTAGTCTAATCTTATTACAGGAGCAGATAATTTTACTTTCCAAAGGTGGTAGATATTTTGGATGAATTTGACTTGTTCTTAACATTTGTCCATTACCCTAGATTATCTGTAATTATAGCAACTACTTCGTAAGATTGTTTTGAGAAATAAATGAAATAATTCTTGTTGAGTTTATCACAACACCCAGCACTAGCAAGTGCTCATTATTGGTCAGTGGTTCTTCCTCTTCCCCTTAGTATTTAGTAAATAATACACAGGAATGCTGGCAGCTTTTACAAATGACTAGTCACGGCCCTGCTAGTCCACAAAGAGCCTTTGTGCATATTAGGAAAAGACATTCCTCCCCGTGGGCTGGCAGGTACAATCCAAAGCAAAGGTGCACATCTAAGAGAGTTGAGGAGCAACCCACCTCCTCAGCCAGAATCCCTTGTGCAGGCTATCAGCCTTGATTAGAACACCTTCGGATGCATAGGCAGAAAAGTTCCTGAAAAAAAAATGACTTACAGGCAGAGCTTGAAATGAGGAGGGGAACATCACAAAACAGATAGGAACATTAAGAAACAGATCAAAGAAGTTTATTCGAAGCCAGAGGATGATATGTTAAAGAATAATGTATTTCATAAGCAAGATTATTTTATTAGAGTAGATTATGAACCAAGATATAACAGGAAAAAAAGGAAGCATCTTCATGGGGAAGAAAGGTCAATGGGTAAGATCCTGAAGGAACATGGTATATATACCACGATCTATACATACACACAGACACACACACATACCCACACCCACATATGATGGGAAATTTAGATGCTATGAACAGAGAGTGAATTGGTGTGAAGGAGTGAACCAGATCCAGTTCCTAGTTGTAAGTCTTTACACAAGTAGTCCTCTCTACTATACTGCAAAATTTAATAAATACTGGTGGGCCGATTCTCAGAAAGGCAACACCCATATACGTGTTCACCCGAGCACTGCAACAGCTGGTCTCCGCAGCTGAGAAGCCCAGGACCTATGAAGGCAGATGCAGAGGCTCTTTCCGACAAACACGTACTGCACCTAGAAAGCTTAGTTTCACAAGTGTCTCTAACAATAAAAGCGCTACTTAGTCAAATTCACTAAGGGTCACCGGCAAAGTTTTCTCTCATTTCTTTCCTCTTTGTTACCTATACTTATCATCCTTGGCACGCTCTGGCTTAATGTTTATCGTTATCCATGCCTACTCTACCCCTCCCCAGTCCACTACACCATTCTCATGGTCTCTTTCACTGGGCCCTCAGGAACAGTCTCACCTTAACTGAAGTCTGACTTTCTTTCAACCTCTCCAATGCAAATTATTTCTTGTGCCGTAACCCACTCCTCATCTCTTTTCCTATTACAGACCACTGTTTCACCAACTTCTCTCCCTTTTCAAGTCGTACCCATAAACTTCTAATAATCTATTCCCATCATCATAACCTTCCTCTCTGGACTATTTCACCTCTAATTAATGGTTTAAATGTTAGCCTCTGTCCTATTCCTTTTCCTCAAAGGTGACCTTAATGGCCACATTCCTGAACTTCAGTGATCTTCATTTGCACCCACTTCAACGATCCATCATCACTACCATCCAGGTAACCACGAACTGCTGCATAACCCAGACTCTGAACACTATACCTCTCAGCTCCCTTTCCTCTATCTGATTCCACTTCCTAGTAAATACTCATCATAATCTCCCATGAATTCATCAAAACCCTTTTGGTTTCTCTCGCTCTTCTATCCAGCCCCATTTGCAACCATTTCAAATATGCTATCAACAGCATACTATATTCCTTCTACTCTTGAAATTCTGCTATACGAAACTTGATAGTTTCCAACCTTGGGTGTTTTCTAGTCTATTTTCTTTCTTTATTGTCTTAGTTTCTTTACTCTCATCTCTGGGATGCTAAGAAGTCACCAAACCATGCTTCTGGGGCCTAAAATAAATGCATATCTAACTTTAGTAAGGGTTTTGCTAAGTAATCCATGCAGTCTTTTCTTTAGTTCTCCCAATAAAACTCACATTTCCCATTTTAAACCTTTTCTACTCCCTTTAACTCCAAACCCCATCACACCAACTCTTTACTGAAAAGCTGAAATTCTCTTAACGTCCTTCTTCACTTCAAACCTGCCTTAAATCATCATTAATTCTCTCTTATTCACTAGCTATTTAGAAGTTGTCCTTCCTGTTTTTCAGTGTAAACCCCCTGGCCATGTGCCTCCTCACTTATCCCTCTCTACCTTCCACTCTATCAGTTACACGGACAATCTCTTGCATCTCTGATTCCCTACATAGATTCTTCCCCTGGCAAACAGACAAACAAACAAAATAACCTCCCTTAACCTTAAGTGCCCCTCTCAAGATACCATCTCGTTACCCGTTTCCTTTGTGGTTTAAGCCACAACTGATTGGATCTCCAAAGTGAGGTAAAGGTACCCAGGGAGTATGTGCCATGACCCACTTGGATGTATAAAGACAATATTCAAACTTTTAAATATTTATTTTAATCTTTTTATTTATACTTTTGCACATTTTATAAAAGTGTGCAATAGCATATGTATGTGACTCATTAATATACACATGTATAAGTGCAGCAGGATGTGCATGTGTGTATATATAAAAAATAAACTCATAAAAATTGTAGATGTATGCTCAAATATATTTTACTAAAAAGTTAGGCATTCAAAAAAGCTGAGACACCAGCCAATTGCAGCTCAGATCTGAGGAGAATGTCTGAGGTCCCTATTGTTACCCAGTCTAAGGTTTAATGCCTCCAATTTCTTGTCTGGACATGGATTTAAAAGCAGAAAGGGAATGCTGCTGAATTTGAACCTCCCTTTTCAAAGAGAAAGAAGAAAGAAAAACAGGTTGAAGAAAAAAATCCCACTGGTACACATAACTGTGAAAAACCAAACATAGCAACCAGGGCTCCTTAGCACGGGAGCACTGCTATGGTCAGAACGTTTGTGTCCTCCCAAAATCCACATGTTGAAACCTAATCACGAAAGTAATGGTAGTGGGAGGCGGAGCTTTGGGGAGGTGATTAGATCATAAGGCAGGGGCCTCATGAATGGCATTAGTGCCCTTATAAAAAAGACTCCAGAGAGATGCCTTGACCTTTCACTGTGTGAGGACACAGCAAGAAGGTACCATCTATGAATCAAAACACAGGCCCTCATCAGACGCCAAATCTGCCAGTGCCTTGATCTTGAACTTCCCAGCCTCCAGAACTGTCAGAAATAAATTTCTGTTATTTATAAGCTACCTGCAGTCTATGGTATTTTTGTTCCAGCAGGTGCTGCTGGCTAACATAAGCACTGTAGGTTGGTACACATGCACACGCTCACTGGATTGCGACTGAGGGCAACAGGCTCAAACCTTAATATGGCGGGTGGGGGGCGGGGCGCGGTGTGCAAGACTCTTTCAGAGGGTCCACAAGGTCAAAATTATTTTCTTGCTAATACTAAGAAGGTATTTGCCTTTTTCACTCTCTCTTGTGAGTATAGAGTTTTTCAAAAGCCACATTACATGTGATAATGCAACAGACTGAATGCAGAAGCAGATTTGAGATTATAACTATTTTATATTAAGCCAGAGTATTAAAGAAATTTGCAATCTGTTGGAAATTGATCAAGCAATCCCACTATTGGGCATGCAAAGGAAATGAAATCAGTATGTCAGCATATGTGTACCCTCATATTCATTGCAACATTAACCACAATAGTAAAGATACAGAATCAACCTAAGTGTCTAGCAATGGATGAAGGAAACGTAGTGTATACACACAGTGGAATACTACTCAGCCCTTAAAAAGAAGGAAATATTGTCATTTGCGATAACATGGATAAACCTGGGGAACATTATGTTAAGCGAGATAAGCCAGTCACAGAAAGACAAATACCACATGATCTCACTTACACGTGGAGTATAAAAAAGTTGACCTTAACGAAATAGAGAGTAGAATGGTGATTACCGAGGTTGACAGGGAGGAAGGTTTGGGGAGATGTTGGTCAAAGGATACAAAATTTCAGTTAGTTAGGAAGAATAAGTTGAAGAGATCTATTGTATAATATGGTGACCATAGTTAATAATAATGCATTGATGTTAAGAGAATAAAAAAGGAGATCTGCAAAAAATATATAATACTGTGATTCTTCTCACTAAACTATTTTGATATTGAAAAATAGTTATTTTTTCATAAAAATGTTACAGTAACGTAATGAGCTTAATAATGTTATTTTAAATAAATTAAAAACATTTTTTAAATTTCTGAATTTTGATTTCTAATATGGAAAATATCAATAGGTAAAACCCACATAAACAAAAACTCTTTAGGAGCCTCAATAATTTTTAACAGCGTAAAGCAGTCCTGAGACTGAAGTGTTTGGGAACTGCTGCAACAGAAACATAAATTAGATTCTTAGAACCCAGACTGCAAATTTGAATCCAATCAAAAGCCTGTCAGAAAAGAATTGTGATTAAAAGGAGTGTGGTGTGATTGGAAATGCCTTGAGAAAACAAAGAAGGAAAAGCATCTTGAGCTAGAAACCAAAGTTAGCTAATACAAAAGGACTAGGAAAAGCAAAAGTTTGTTAAGGGGAAAAAAACCAAAAAACCAAAACAAAACAAAGCAAAAAAACTCCACAGTAAGACTTTCAAGCTATTGGGACTGTAATTTCTGCCTTCATCTTCTCATGCACAGAATTTGATCACTTACGCAACTATTCAACAAATAGTGACTGGCAATGAAATGTTTAAACAAGTGAGTATATTTAATTCATGATAAAAACGAGCAAACTATATGAGTTTTAACTTACAACAAATTATCCTCCTTTATCTCATGGTCTTAACTGCTATATAACTCTTTATTGGAAGAGGAGTCTACCGCTGCTGTTCCACTTCCTTCCCATCTCTTGTCCCATTACGGTCTAGCTTCTACCCAACGTCCTTCCCTAATCTTTTAAAGGTGGCAAATGAATCCCACCAACACAAAAATCCCTTCACCACTTTTTCTAGCTTAAAATATAACACATGCTTTATGGTAGAAAAAATCAAATAGCACCAAAGGGCCTATGATTCCAATTTTATTCATAAGTATCTTCCTGGAAGCAATTTTTTAAAAATAATTTTTTATCTTTAATTATTATGTGTACATAATATTTGTGTATCTTCATAGGGTGCATGTGATGTTCTGATGCAGGCATACAATGTGAATTAATGAAATCAAGGTAATTGGGGTGTCCCTCACCTCAGGCATTTAACATTTCTTCATGGTAGGAACATTCTAATTCCACTCTTTTAGTTATTTTAAAGTATACCCTAACTTATAGTTGATTATAGTCCCTTTGTAATGCTATCAAATGTTGTTCATTCTATCTGTCTCGGGATATTTTTGCACCCATTAACCATCACCACATTAGCCCTCCCCCTCCCTGCTACCTGTCCCAGTCTCTGGTAACTGTCATTCTACTCTCTGTCTCCATGAGATCAATTGTTTTTAATATTTACCTCCCATATGTGAGTGAGAACATGTGAGATTTGTCTTTCTGTGCTTAGCTTATTTCACTTAACATAATGTTCTCCAGTTTCATCCATGTTGTTGCAGATAACAAGATTTCATTCTTTTTTGTGGCTATAGAATATTCCATTGTGCATATGTACCACAATTTCTTTATCCATCCATCCATTGATGGACACTTAGGTTGACAGTGCTGTAATAAGCATGGGAGTGCAGATACCATTTCGATACACCTTCACAGCCAGAGGAATTGTTGCCCAAGGATCCTACTCCTTGTGGCATAACAGCCTTTCAGATTTAGTACAGGCCCCAGGCTGCTCTTTCTCTGCCGGTGGTAGGGCTTGAAGGAACTAAGGCTTCTTCGGGGCAGAGGATTTCCCAGTGGCCGGGCTGGTCAATACACTCCCTTCGTGGGCACTGGCAGAATTCTGTCCTGTGCTGCGTCCCCTTGTGCCAGGGCACCCCTGAGTTTCAATGAAAAGACCCACAATCACTTCACTCTCCCTCCCCTGCGCACACAGATTCTCTCTGTGCTCTGCATGCTGGGGCGGCACTGCGGAGGGCTGGGGGAAGGGTTGCTTACGCAAAGCAAGACTGGGTTTTCTGCTCTCGTCAGTGCTGCTTCCCTTGCTATAATGTCACAGCCAGGTAGTATGATCAGTCACCTGATTTTTGGTTCTTCTGAAGGTGCTTACTTGCATGGATAGTTGTTGAATTCCATGTTTGTGCACAGGGATGGAGGTTTCTATTTGGCCATCTTGCCCTACCCCCTTCCTTTTTTCTAATAATAATAATTACCATTATGCCTAAATATCCAAATGCTTATGTCATTATTTCTTGATTTATTCATTTTAGATTTTGCCTATAGGTTCCTGCTCTCATAACTGAACCTTCATCTTTAAATGGATAGCAGAATTCGCCGTTACCGCTTAGTAGTTTTCAAGATCCTTTACTCCTTTGACTTTCATGACACTATGTGTCATCTCAAAATAAACTACACAGTCATACAAGTGTACAACTTATTTTATTAGTTTGGCTTTATGATTTTTCATATGAATAGTACTTCAAATATATTCTCTTTGTTACATATCTAACAAAAATCTATTATTTGTACCATACATTTTATTTATTTTTATTATCATTTTTTTAGAGACAGGGTCTTGCTCTCTTGCCCAGGCTAGAGTGACTAGAGTACAGTGGTGTCATCATAGCTTATTGCAATCTCTAACCCCTGGGCTCAGGTGACCCTCCTGCCTTACTCTCCTGAATAGCTGGGACTATAGGTGTGTACCACCATGTCTGGCTAATTTTTAAAACTTTTTTATAGAGACAAGGTCTCTCTATGTTGCCCAGGCTGGTCTTAAACTCCTGGCCTCAAGCAATCCTCCTGCCTCGGACTCCCAAAGTGCTAGGATTACAGACATAAGCCACTATGCCTGGTCCTATGCTACACATTTTAGATAAAGGATTCTATCTAAATAAATAAAATTAATAATTTTAGATAATTTCAGTATATGAGAAATTCCACATTAAGATAGGTAAACTGAATAAATGTTAAGTTTTTAAAATATTTGCTATAGTAGTCATGTTAGTAATATGGTTTAGCCTATAATAGTAGTAATTAACAATAGCTACTGGGCTCAAAGTTTATTTATTTAACTAGCAAATAATCTACTGAATGCAGACATTATATTTCAAACCAGATAAAAGTAAATAATAATTAAAATTATATTAAAAGATATTATTGAGGGATGCTATAGAATCAATGTTTTAAAAGTACTGAATGGAAAAAAATAAAAGTACTTAATGGATGTTATATGGGCCTTATATGAATGATTACAATTTAAATAAAAGCATAATGTTGTTACAATAACAACTGTCATGAAGTCCTTCCTTAATGCATATGTATGACCGACCCTCAAGTATGATAATGCTATGACAGGAACTCGCTCTCAAGGAGAACTGAGGCTACCAGAAAAGCTTGACTCCATGGTATTACAGCACTACAGCACTATAGATGAAGACTGCAAGCAGGAGCTCGAAAATCTGTATGTACATTTCTGTATTTAAAATGTAACTATCCTGAATAACATATATTTTATTAATATATATGTACATTCTTCATCTCTAAGCAGAACAATCTAGCCTAAAGCAATGTCTTCAGCATTTGGGGCTCCAGAAAAAGTATACATTTAACACCACTGTCATAGAGGTCCCCCAATGCACCAGGTGAGCCACAGACCCAGAATACAAAAATTCTGATTTACCTGGCTACCTCATTCTAAACTCTTGGCCTTCTACCCATGTGCAAATTTAAAGATTAGAGAAAGACTAAAGGCTAACAGTGCGGTCATTATGCTCTAAAAACATGTCTTTTTATACATGCCAAGACAGTGAATTTCAGTTATTAGAGCATAACATATAAATTCTAGCATGGTCTTATAGCACCAACTTAAGCATTGACTTCTTATGTATACATTTATCCTCCTTATGTTTCTGTTTTAGAGTAAAATAGGCTAAAACACTTACCACCATACATTTCAGAAATTATGTATTAGTTGGAGAACAGATAACAAAAACATGTTTACTGGAAGCCAGTGACTAGAGCAGAAGCCATGAAAGTGGTAATACTACCACTACCACTATCCCTAAGAATAATGTCAGTTATTAGCGATTACCATGAATAGAATACTAAGCCAGAAATGGTGTATCCCAAATGGTTGTAGCTTCTCATAAGCAAACTAAATATAATGAAGAAACTGTTTGTTTTTCCTAACTAATTAGAAATAAGATTAGTTTATTGTTCATTAAAAATCATCCAATTTGAGATGATGGATATTCTAATTACTCTGATCTGATCACCATACATTATACCTCATACACTATACATTATATATATCAAAACATCATTATGTACCCTATGAACATGTACAATTATTATTTGCCAATTTAAAAAATTAAATTTTACAAAAAGAGATAACAGAAAAAAGTCATCTAAAACACTTCACAACATGATTAATTTTATAAAGAAGTTCCACACTATTAGAAAGCCCACCAGGAGGAAATTTAACCATAGGACGTAACTTGAGGGAGACTCAGAAAATTTAATCAAATGAAAGAAGCATGCTCAGTATACCTACAATTACTCCAGTAACCACGAAAAAAAAAAAAAGCATGAAATTTTAATTTCTCTTGGGTAGAAATTGTGGCTTAATTTATTTTAGTTCCTGTGTTCTAAATTTGTGCTTTTTAAAGCAAGCTTACTTAATTATAAACATTTAGCATCCCGTATGAGCCTCCTGGATTTTTTTATAACCAAAGAAAATTACACACTTATCAGCACCTATGTTTCACCGAAAATATACATCTCTGCTGAAGTATCTGGTTGGTAAAGAAGCAGATCCCATCCTTCTTAATCTGTAGGCTTATGTACCTTTAAATACATATATTTCTTGACTTAATACGTAAAATCTAAGCTGTCCTTTGTCTATCACATTTTTTGATAGAACTGAAGCTATGTGGTTCGCTTTTAGTGGTGTTCTAAATATCTACTCGAGTAAGAAATGCTTTATCAGGTTAGGAATCTGGAGTCTCCCATCTCAGGTCTTTATTCCTTCAGAAATACGACTACTAGTTAAAACGTCAAAGTTTTGTAATAACATTGTCTTCGTGACTCTGCTTCTTCTTCTTGCCTAAAGTTTTGGTCATTTATGTAGTAAGAAAATGCATGTGGATACAGAACACGGGGGATAGTTTTATTGTGGCTTGACAATTAACCAAATTAGTGTAACCTTGAAAATCAACTAATTAGTATACTGAATTAGTATCTTAGGATAAATGGTCTGTTTAGCTATAACAAGTTTTATAATTAATACATGGCTCTTTTATTAAATTTCTTTGTGACATGCAATCACAAATATGGTATTGTAAAGTCATGGAGAGATCCTTTATCCATTTAAAGAGTAGTTCTATTAAAATCAGTATGTTTCTTCCTTCACCACGTATTTGGGTTGTGAGACACCTGACCTTGGGGTGGGGTACTGTTTGTTTATACTTACTGAATGACAAAGCAAAGCTAAGAGAAGCCACAAGGAGCTCTCCTCAAAATGGAACAGATCTCTAAAACCATTATCAAAGGTGCCTTTACAATTTTTTTGTGCCTTCTCAGTCAAGGATTATTCGATTGAAAGGAAAAGAATCCGCTTAAGTTAGTGTAAGCAAACAAAATTTACTGAGACGATATAGGACTCTTACTCAGAACCTAAAGTCAAAAAGGAATAGCTGAGTCACGTTAAAGACATCTTCCAATTCCTTCTTTTATTCATTTACTTATCCATTCATTCAGCAAATATTTACTGAGTACCTGCTTTGTGGCACATATTGCTTTTAGTTGCTGGGGATAAAACAGTAAACAAAACAGATTAAAAGAAAACCACTGCCCTCATTTATATAATATGCTTACACATTAATATGAAAAAGACACAAAGAAGGACAAGAATGCAACATATTTGAGGGAAAAAATCCATTCCGTTTGTAAAAGGAGGTTACAGAGCTAGATTTGGACCAGGCCTTGCAAATGAGGCTGAAAATTCTGGTCTTAGGTTAAGAGGCAGTGAAGGCCCAGTGGAAGTTTTTAAACAAGGTAATGGCATCCTGAGGCCAGTTCCTAAGGAAGCAGATATATGAAGATAAGCGGATATACAGAGGGTGGAACGGACTGGGGGAAGAAGCACACACGAAGATCAATAGCAACAATTGCTGTATTCCTGGTGAGAGGATGTGTGGGTCTGAACCTTAGCAACGGGCAGTGAGAATGGAACGAAGATAAATTTGATGATGCTATCTACGTGCAATGGATGTGATTTTGGTTGGCCATGTAAAATTGTGAGAATTATCAAAAGAGACTGATGGTGTTATGAACTGAAAAGTGAAGGCTATGTGCAGAGGAGGTGAGATGGTTAGAGAAAACAGACAATGATTCTTGATTATGAAGTGATTTAGTTTAAGATGTCACTGCATTTCAAGTCTAGAAATCCAGGCAACAGCTGGAAATGCAGTTTTAGAATCCAGGAGACTTGAAGACCAGAAATATATGTTTGTGAATCATTGCATAGAGAGTAGTGGTAGAAGTAAAGGATTTCCAAGGCATGGATTAGAGGGGAAAAAAGAAAAGGGCTGAAGAGAGCTCACTGAAGGATGCTTACATTTAAGGTCTGGGGGGAAAAGGGTAACAAATAATTTGTCAGAAAGTTAAGAAGAGCATAAAAAATCTAGCAATCTCAATTTACGTTACCATAATGCATTCTTGTATATTACCCGAGGGAAAGGGAAGAAAGAGGAGAAGGTGGGGGTTCAGGGATTATGTATATAAATATACACGAAATTGAAATAAGACAAAAGAGAGGCAAGATGAATGTTTTTAATTTATAAGCTGTTATGTTACTAGACCACATGCATTTCCCTTTAGCAAGGATATAGAATAAGGTATTATAATTTATCTCACTCAGCAGTACCCACTGGGATAGTTTTGATTACATAGATTTCTAGGCTAGTGTTCATTATTTTGAACTTAAGGCATCAAACTTAAAATAAAGAAAGGGTATCTGAGCAAAAGGTTTTCATCAGTATTCTTCAGGCCTTAATTACCTTACTCCAACACTATCTGAGACTGGCTATTTTTACTCAGAGATCTTCTAGCCAAAGATACTCTAATTACCCTGCCCTGAATAGACTCTGTTCATCCCTATTTATATAGTGCTCTGAACATTTAAAATTTGCCAGTAGTTTTTAAGAGATGGTATAATACATCACTCCAATTTAATTAAACACAAAATGCAAATGTGCTTTTTTTTTTTCATTTCAAATAAAATGAGCACAACTAAACAGGACTTGCATATTATACAGAAATAACAAAATAGGCATTGTTTGTGTATCAGAGTCACCATTCATTAATAATATAATGGGTATAATATCATTATTTCCAGGATGAGAAGAAAATAAGTTTTCAAATAAAAATATGTGGCATTTGTTCAGCAAGGACAATCATTTCCATGAGATACCCTTGGTCTACATGTGTCTCACGGATACATTACTATGAATAATTTTTCTGCAGAACGATCCTGTAACAATTTCTCTAGCACTCCCAGGAGAAAACATCTCTCTCAAATAGAGATGAATACACAATTGCAAATGACATGTCAATTCATCAAATGTCATCAGATCTTAACCACTTTTTCTCAGGCTGTGGTACCATTTAGCTAAAAAGCAATCAAGACTCTTTTGAACAGAACATGGCAGCAATGATAAAAAAAAAAATTAAATTAATAAGTAAGAAAATAACCCTCAAATTCAATAGCAAAGTAAACTGCATAACTGTATTGGTTCAGAGAAAAAGCACAAGACTGTGAAACAAAAGTACGTATTTACTAAATACATATCTGAGACATATTAAAAGCCCATTGTATAAAACCTCCTTAAAAAGATGTTCTCTGTTAGAGTGGTGGAATTTAGGAAAAATAGTAATAAATAGATAAGGGATCTCAGGCCTTGTTTTAAACAAGAAGCTGCAATCGTATGTAGGGAAGCTAAGGGTTCCCCTTCCAAGAGTGAAAAACATCAGGGTCTTTATTATAACATCCCTTAGCACAAACCACACATATTGAAATCAGGAAAAAGAAATGCTTCTGTTTGTTCAAATTATCATAATACTCATACAAATTTTTTTGTTCACTTGCAAATTTCAGACTCTTGAAAAGCAGCTAAAACATGCTATTTCATAGGTAGTAAAAATCCATTAATAATAAAGCATGCCTTTACTGGGCACCTACTAAATACAAGATACTACACAGGATACAAAACTGAATACTCTGTGGTTTCCACATTTAAAAAACTCATGTGAAAAGATGACTCTATTTGGTCAATATAAAATACGGTGTATAAAATATAATTAATAGTAAATCAAAATTCAGTAACATATTTTTAATCTGCCATCAAGTTTTAGGGTTTATGACCTTCTGATCCACTTTGAGCCCATTCCTTACTATTTTTATTTTTTCTCCTCTGGTCTTTTTACAATTATAATCACTGGAAGAATATACCAAGATGGTAAATCACTTTTGTTTTGTTTTGTTTTGTTTTAGTTTTCTTTTCTTTTCTTTCTTTCTTTTTTTTGGAGACAGAGTTCAGTGGCATCATCATAGCTCACGGCAACCTCAAACTCCTAGGCTCAAGCGGTCCTCCTGCCTCAGCCTCCCGAGTAGCTGGGATTACAAGCGTGCACCACTACACCTGGCTCATTTTTCTATTTTTTGCAGAGATGGGGTCTCACTCTCTCTCTCAGGCTGGTCTCAAACTCCTGACCTCAAAGCGATCCTACAGCCTCGGCCTCCCCAAGTGCTAGGATTACAGGGGTGAGCCACCGCACCTGGCCCCTCTTTCTTTTTTTTTTTCTTTAGCTTGTTAGCAGCTATGGTAAAAACAAGTTGCTGCATGACAGTTTTGACTGATATCACTAAAATAAGTGATGGAGGTTATCTGTGAGTATCGATTACCTAGTATAGTTAGTTGTTCCCTAAAAGCAGATAATAAAAATTGATACTATAGGTAATAGGGTGTAGGAAGAACAGCGGTCCCCAACCGTTTTGGTACCAGGGACCGCTTCATGGAGGACAATTTTTCCACAGGATGGGGGGGAGGGAGGGCCCGGCTCAGGGGGCGATGCGAGCAGCGACGGGGAGCGGCTGTACATACGATGAAGCTTCCCTGGCTCCCCCGCCACTCATGGCCTGCTGTGCGCCCCCGCCCCACCCCCTTCCTAAGTTTCATGGAAGACAATTTTTCCAGGGACAGGGTTGGGGCAGGGGTGGGGCACGGCAGAGCTCTGTGGCCCGGTCCCTAACAGCCCCAGCCTTGGGGTTGGGGAATCACAGTGTTAGAAGGTATCAGTACTTTTCAATATATATACACATATATTTTTATGATATCTCAGATACTTTCTTTTAAAATACAGTATTTGCTGAATTATGCATATCTTCAGTGATATAATGGAAGCAACGCTATAACATGGCAATATCACATTAACAAGCATAATTCTGACAGCTACCTTTTATTTTCACTTTTTAATTTTGAAAAATCTTGAAAAATATACATGTACAATACATGCACATGGTTAAAACAGTGCTATACTATTAGGCTTAAATGAAGAGCAGCAGTATTCTGTCCCATCCCTCTGCACTTCTGACTCTTGTTCTACTGATGCAACCATTTTTAATTCTTTTATAATAGCTATCTCTTCTTATATTTCCATACATGTTTCTGTAAAAAAATTTTAATTGAGTAAAAACATTATATATTTATGGTGTCAACATGATGTTTTGACACATGTTGTATATGTATACGTTATGGAGTGGCTAAATCAAGCTATTTAACATATGCATTACCTAACATACTTACCATTTTTTCCTAGTGAGAACACAACATTTACTCTCTTAGCGATTTTCAAATATACAATATATTGTAATTAACTACGGTCACCATGATGTGCAACAGATCCCTTGAACTTATTCTCCCCATCTAACTGAAATTTTGTGTCCTTTGACCAATATCTCCCAAAACCCTTGTCCCCCATTCCACTCTGTTTCTATTAGTTCAACATTTTTAGATTCTACATATAAGTGAGATCATGTGGTATTTGTCTTTCTGTGCCTGGCTTATTTTACTAAACATAATGTTCTCCAGGATCATTCATATTTTCACATACGACAGATGACAGAATTTCTATCTTTTTAAAAGCTGAATAGTATTCCATTGGGTATATATACTACATGTTCTTTATCCATTCGTCTGTTGATGGACACTTAACATTGATTCCATATCTTGACTGTTGTGAATAATGCCGTAATAAAGATGGGAGTACAAATATCTCTTCAAGATACTTATTTCATTTCCTTTGAATTTATACCCAGTAATGGGATCACTGGATCACACGGTAGTTCTATTTTCAATTTTTTGAGGAAGCTACATGTTGTTTTCTAGAATGGCTGTACTAATTTACATACCAACTGTGTGCAAGGGATTCCTTTTCTCCACATGCTCACCAACACCTGTTACCTCTTCTCTCCTTGATAACAGCCATCTAAAAAGTATGTGTTAATATCTCATTGTGGTTTTAATTTGCATTTTCCTGATGATTACTGATGTTGAGCAATTTTTCATACGCTTTTTGATATTTGTCTACCTTCTTTTGAGGAAAATCTATTTGTAACTTTTGCCCAGTTTTAATGAAGTTTGTTTTATTTTTTTTTTCTTGATGATTTGTTTGAGTTTTTTGTAGATTCTGGATATTAGTCCTTTGTCAGATGCATAGTTTGCAAATATTTTCTCCCATTCTATAGGTTATCTATTTACTCTGTTGATTATTTCTTTTGCTGTGCAGGAACTTTTTTGTTTAATTAAGTCCTATTTATTTATTTTTGTTGTTTCTGTATTTGCTTTTGGGGTCTTAGTCAGAAATTCTTTGTCTAGGTCAATATCCAGAGAGT